>NC_064289.1:23416631-23453872 GCF_019186545.1 Solanum stenotomum | reverse complement strand
GAGTTTATCTTTTGTAACTACGTATGTTGCGATGAATTTTAATATTCTTCCTGAGCAACTTAGTGAACCCTTCAGTGTTTCTACACCTGTTGTTGAGTTTATTCTAGCAGAGAGAGTTTATCATGATTGTCCCATTTCCATTAATCACAAGAGTACCATGGCTGATTTAGTTGAATTAGACATGGTAGATTTGATGTTATTCTTGGTATGGACCGGCTTCATGCTTGTTATGCCTCAGTTGATTGTAAAACTTGAGTTGTCAAGTTTCAGTTTCCAAATGAGCCAGTCTTAGAGTGGAAAAGTAGTTCAGAAGTGCATAAGGGTCATTTCATTTCGTACCTTAAGGCAAGGAAGTTAGTTTCTAAGGGGTGTGTCTATTACTTGGTCCGAGTTAATGACTCTAGTGTTGAGATACCTCTTATTCAGTCAGTTCCAATAGTAAAAGAGTTTCCAGAAGTCTTTCCAAATGATTTTCTCGAAGTCCCTCCTTTGAGAGAGATAGACTTCGGTACAAACATTCTTCCAGATACTCATCATATATCTATTTCGCCATATAGAATTGCACTTGCAGAGTTGAAAGAGCTAAAAGAATAATTAAAAGATCTTTTGGATAAGGGCTTTATTCGACCAAGTGTCTCACTTTGGGGCGCTCCGATCTTATTTGTGAGGAAGAAAGATGGTTCCCTTAGGATGTGTATAGATTACCGTCAGTTGAATAAGGTTACCATCAAGAACAAATATCATCTCCCAAGGATTGATGATCTTTTCGACCAACTTTAGGGTGCCACATGTTTTTCTAAGGTAGACCTCAGATATGGCTACCATCCGGTAAGAGTAAGGGAATGTGATATTCCAAAGACAGCTTTCAGGACCTATTATGGCCATTATGAGTTCCTAGTTATGTCCTTTGGATTGACTAATGCGCCTACAACGTTCATAGACCTTATGAATAGAGTATTTAAGCCTTATTTAGACATGTTTGTTATCGTATTCATTGATGACATACTAATCTTTTCGAGGAATGAAGAAGACCATGCTAGTCATCTCAAAATAGTTCTCCAGACTCTAAAAGATAGAGAGTTGTATGCTAAGTTCTCTAAGTGTGAGTTTTGGCTTGAGTCTATGGCATTCTTAGGCCACATTGTGTTTGGAGAGGGAATTAAAGTTGATACTCAGAAAAATAGAGGCAGTGCAGAATTATCTCCAACTGATATTAGGAGTTTCTTGGGGTTAGCTGGATATTATAGAAGGTTCGTAGAGGGGTTCTCGTCTATTTCGTCTCATTTGACCAAGTTGACTCCAAAAACAGTGAAGTTTCAATGGTCTGAAGCTTGTAAGAAAAACTTTCAGGAATTGAAAAAGAGGTTAACTACTTCCCAGTATTGACCTTACTAGAATGTACACAAGGCTTTGTTGTGTACTGTGACATGTCTAGAGTTGGTTTGGGTTGTGTGTTAATGCAGACTGGCAAAGTTATAGCTTATGCCTCCGGACAGTTAAAGTTCATGAGAAGAATTACCCAACCCATGATTTAGAATTGGCTGCCTTAGTATTTGCTTTGAAAATATGGCGCCATTATCTTTATGGTGTTCATGTGGATGTGTTCACCGATCACAAGAGCCTTCAGAATGTATTCACTCAGAAAGATCTTAATCTTAGACAAAAGGAGGTGGTTAGAATTACTCAAAGAATATGACATGAGTATTCTTTATCACCCAGGTAAGGCTAATATGGTTGTTGATGCTTTAAGAAGGTTGTTTATAAGTAGTACCGCCCATGTTAAAGAATAAAAGAGAGAGTTAGTGAAAGATATGCACAAACTTGCACGCTTGAGAGTCTGACTAATGGATTCCACAGAAGGAAGAGTAGTGGTGATGAATGGGGTTGAATCTTTCTTAGTGTCAGAAGTAAAAGAAAAGCAAGACCAAGATCCTATTTTGCTTGAATTGAAGGCAAATGTTCATAAGCAAAAAGTATTGGCTTTTGAACCAGGGGGAGATAGTATATTGAGGTATCAAGGTAGGTTGTGTGTACCAAAGGTAGATCAACTCCAAGAGAGATCATGGAGGAAACTCATAGCTCCAGATATTCTATCCATTCGGGTTCCACAAAAGTGTATCGTGACTTGAGAGAAGTTTATTGGTAGAGTAGTATGAAGAAAGGCATTGCAGAGATTGTTGCCAAGTGTTCGAATTGCCAACAAGTTAAAGTAGAGCACCAAAGGCCAGGTTGTATGGCTCAGAATATAGAACTTCCAGAATGGAAGTGGGAGATGATTAATATGGATTTCATCACAAGCTTACCAAGGTCTTGCAAGCAGCATGATTCGTTTTGGGTGATTGTTAATAGGATGACAAAATCAACCCACTTTGCCGGTAAAGACTACCCATACAACAGAGGACTATGCCATGTTGTATCTTCAAGAGGTAGTTAGACTTCATGGGGTGCCAATTTCGATTATTTCAGATAGAAGTGCGCAATTTACTGCACAGTTCTAGAAATCTTTTCAGAAAGGCTTGGGTTCAAAGGTGAACTTAAGTACTACTTTTCATCCTCAGACAGATGGTCAAGCAGAGCGCATTATTCAGACCTTAGTGGATATGTTGAGGGCTTTTGTGATTGATTTCAAAGGTAATTGGGATGATCACCTACCTCTTATTGAGTTTGCTTACAACAATAATTACCACTCTAGCATCCAAATGACTCCTTATGAAGCTCTTTATGGGAGAAGATGCAGATCTCCTATTGGATGGTTTGAAGTTGGTGAGGCAGGGTTGATAGGACCAGATTTAGTTCATCAAGCTATGGATAAGGTAAAAGTGATTCAAGCGAGGTTGAAAACGGCGCAAAGTCGTCAGAAATCCTACACCGATGTTAAGAGAAGGGAGTTAGAGTTTTAAGTAGATGATTGGGTATACTTCAAAGTTTCATCCATAAAGGGTGTTATGAGATTTGGAAATAAGGGGAAGCTTAGTCCCCGATATATTGGTCCTTACAGAATATCCAAGAGGATTGGTGATGTAGCTTATGAGTTAGAGCTACCTCAAAAGTTAGCAGTGGTTAATCCAGTATTTCACATTTCCATGTTGAAGAATTGCATGGGAGATCCTTCATTGATCATACCAACTGAAGATATTGGGATCAATGATAGCTTATCTTATGAAGAGATTCCGGTTCAGATTCTAGATCGCCAAGTTCGCAAGTTAAGGACTAAGGAAGTAGCATTAGTCAAAGTCATTTGGAAGAATCAGTTTGTTGGGGAAGCTACTTGGGAAGTTGAGGAAGATATAAAAAAGAGATATACACATCTCTTCGAATCCGGAGAAGTTGTAGATCAAGGTACTAATTCTCTTCGTAGTACTCTTTAATTTATAAGTTGGCATGTTGTATTTGCGTTACTTGTTGGGTGTTTGAGCTGAATGTTTCATGTCACACCCTTAACCTACTAAGAGTAAGCTCATTCGAGGACGAATGTTCTCAAGGGGGAGATATTGTAACACCCCTTAACTATAAAGAACTAGAAAGAAGTTAAAAAGTGGAAATAGTCATTTTTGGAAAGAATATATAAATATCTGGAAAATTTGTTAAGTTGGATTTTTGGTCAACTTCAAATGACCATAACTCTTATATCATGATGATTTAGGTGTGTTTCCAGGTATCGTAGGAAATATCTTGGAATAATCTTTCCAACGCCGCTGAGTTTGCACGATTCCGAGTTCGTATGAGTGAGATATGACCATTTGAAGTTGGGATGTTTAAATAAGGAAAGTCTAAAATCGGATTTTGGAAAGGTATTTTAGTCTTTTCCTTACCCAATTATTTTAATCCGTTTTAGGAGTTTAATTGGGGTCAAATCAGAATTTGGTCAGTTTAAAAAATTGAAAATCTACGTTAGGGCTTGGAGAAAGGAGAAAAGAGGAGAAAGAAGGAGAAAAGGAAAGATTTGTCAAGAACGTTTAAGTTTGATTATGGATTTCGCCAAGGATTCAATCCTACGAGGTATGTGAGATCACATAGCGTTGGGTTAGTTCACCCACGCGCCAAACATGTTTAATTCGGGGTGATTTTTGTCCAAAAAGATTGAGAATTTGATGTTCTTGAGTTGTGTTCTTGAATTGTTTTCATTCTTGAACTTATAAAGGATTGATGAGTTTTCTTGAGATGTTTTAGCGATGTTAAGAGTTGTTTCGAGTTAGATTCTAGTGTATATATTTTGGGTATCTGAATCTAAGAAGATGTTGAGAAAAAGAATTGGGTTTAATCAAATTAAGGTCAGAAATCGGGAAGAAAAATTTGTCAGATTCACCTGAGAAGGGTCTGGCGCGGCGCGCCTATAATGCGCCAGAAACGAGCCCAGTAACTTAGGGACTGGCGTGGCGGACCAGGGACACGCCGGGGTCATCTTCCCCCACCCGTTTTTCGTTTAGCCCGTTTAAGTCCTTCTAAAGTGTACTAACACTTCCTATTGATTCTAACTACTCTAAATGATTTCTAAACATCTAGAAATCATCCAGAAACATGAATCATAACCTTGAATCCATAAAATTCAAATTCAAGGAAAGTTAAGAGCCAAGTCTAGGAAGTTCTTAAAGTCCTTTCAAGAAGTCTTTTGCAAATGCTTTTAACTTTGTTTTAAGACTTAAAGTTCAAGTTGAGTAAATAGTAAAGAGTAAAGAATGAAGTTCATTTCTTGAAAGAGTATTTGGGGACTATGTATTCCCAAAGAGTTTAAAATGTTTTCACATTTAAACAAGAAAAGGAAACCTTGATTTCTAAAGAGCCTTTGAGCTAGTTTTCAGAAAAGAGCAAACGCTTTCACAATTAAGCAAGAGGGGAAACTTTGATTTCTAAGATAGCTTTTAAGCTAAGTTTTTGAGCAATTATCTCAAATCACAGAAAGAAGTATCATTTTAAACATAAGAGCTAATATCATATTTTGGAAGTAGTATTGAACACCGATATGGGGGAGAGTTCAGACAACTCATAGCCCCCATAAACCATGTAGCCACCATGGGTAGAAAAGGGTCATGCTTTTTAGATGATTCCTTTAGTGCTTTTTAGCATAGACTAGTGGATCCACTTAGTAGTCAGGTTCTATACCCTCGGCAAGGTATAGGACAACCCTGGCAGCGTGAGGCAAAATGTTGTATCATCACAATATCTCTTAAGTGATGGTTGTCGGTTAGAGAAACTCCCACAGAAGTAATTATATTCTTATATACACGGTTTAATTGTATTTTTACACACATTTCAGAGTTATAATTGTATCTTTGCATACATACAAAGTATTATTGTATTTCCAAAATACACAGAGTTGACATCCATGTTTTAACCAACTTTTCTTTATATTGCACCTGTTTTAAACTGCTTTATATTGAAATATGTTCATTTAAGTTAAGTTGAGCCTAGTAAGTTCTTCAGTTCCTTTCAAGCTTATGTCTTGTTTTAAAATTCCCCTCATATACTCGTACATTTAATGTATTGATGCCATTTGGTCTACATCTTCTTATGATGTAGGCACAGGTAACCAGGATTGGCATCCAGTGTATCGTTGATTCTAGTTGAGCTCCAGAGTTGTTGGTGAGCCTCCTTGTTTCTAGAGGACTCCTTTTATTGCTTTAATTTTCAGTATTCAGTTCATTAGGATGTCGTGGGTCTTGTCCCAACATCCCTTCTTGTTTTAAAGGCTTCATAGATAGTCAGACAGTTAGTTATGAGTCTTTTAGCTTTGTATTTCAGATGTTTTGCTATGAGACTTGAGTAGCCATTTTGGCTAGTTTGAATGCTTTCTTTAAAGACATTCTAAGATTTTCATAAGTTATTTATTTGAGGTTATTTATGAGGTTTAAGTCTTCAGTAGAGTAAGTAAGCTAGGCCAAGGGTTCGCTTGGGGCCAACAATGGTTCTCAAGTGCCAGTCCCGCCCAGGGTATAGGTTCGGGGCGTGACATCGGGTGATTCTTAAATTGTGCTTAAGTGTTAAGGTTAATTGTAGTGTGAGAATAAATTTGGAGATTAATTAAGGTCACAAAAATCTCCTAGCACAAAGTTAAGTTGAAATCTTTCTTATTGTGCAGTGATGATTTAGTTATGATCATTTTACTAAGCTGCTACAGTGTAGTGACGATTTAGCCGACGAAAAATACTAAAAATGGTCGTTTTTGTCTTTTTACCCCTAAAAAAATCCTAAATGGATTTCCTGACTCATAAAAGACCCAAAACAGTTGAATTTTCATCTCTTAATTGTCCATTCTCCTCTCTCTCAAAACCCTAAGGAAAATCAAAGCATAAGATTTCCCAGCAAGATTCTTTCAAATCTTATTCAAGATTCTTCTTCAAAGTAAGTCCTTCTCCTAGAATTTTATTACTTCCAACTCAAATTCCTTCATACAATTATGAATCATTAATAAAAATCTTAATTCTTGACCATAGAGTTTTCAAGAAACTAATTTAAGAATTTCAAGAAAGATTTACTTGATTGTTCTCCTTCAAGCTAGGGTTTCAAGCTAGGGTTTCAAGGCTTCTAATCAAGTTCTTCTTCAAGAACCTTGTCTTCCAGGTATGTAAGGCTATCACAGTGATGGACTGACTTCATCCTCACGCCCTACATCTATCTAAATTCAATAAAAGAGTAATCTAGAGTTTTATCCTGGATTGAGTGTTCTTGAGATGAGTAGTATCGTTGAATTCTGAGTTCTTGATTTCTGAGTATTATGTATTTTATATTGTTATTAAGATCCTTAAGTTGATTTGTTCATGTCTATGTTTCACCATGAAACCTATTTTGAGTTATAATTTTTGAGAATCTTTTAAGGCAAACATTTTTGTCTTAAACTACTTTTCAGAGAAAGCATAGATGTGTTTTGAGAAAGAGTTTTAAACATGATTTGAGAAAGAGTACAAAATAACTAAGTATTCCCAAATATATCACTTTTTACGTTGGGAAAAGCAAAATTCTAATTTCTAAATGAGTTAGTGAGTTCAGAGATATTTCAGAGCAGTTACCTCTTTTAAGATTATATTTTGAGCAATTACCTCAATTGAGAAAGAGTATGTTTTATACATTTGAGCATGAGTATATATTTATTGGAAGTAGTATTGAGCACTGATATGATGATTAGTTCAGATAACTCACATTCCTCATAAATCATGTAGCCAACATGGGTAAAAGATAGATATAGTATAGTTTTGACAACGTGGGCAAGACGTTATATCATCACGTTGCTCATAGTGATGGCTGTCAGTTAGATAATCTCCCAAATAGAGTTAAAAATGTATTTTTATCATATCACTTAATATGTTGAGTTCAGAAATGAGTAAGTAATTGTAAAATTTAAATGATATCGCTCTTTTATTTCTTTACATTCAGTTGAGTATATATTTATATCTATTGTAGTCCTTTCATTAAGTCATTTTGCTTCGGCTATATTGCATACGCGTACATTCAATAAACTGATGTCATTCTACCTGCATATTTTTATAATACAGATTCAAGTACTTAGGATCCTCAACAGGATTTCCGTTGAGATCACTTCATCCGCTCATCAACTTTTGAGTGAGGCTTTCTTGCTTTCGGAGGACTCCAATTTTTATGAGTTGTTAGTAGTAGTATTTTGAGATGTCGTGGGTCTTGTCCCAATACTCATCTTTATACAGTAGAGGCTTCATAGATAGACAGTTTTGAAGTGTCTTTCTGTTTCAGATGTTTTATTTAAAACTTATATTTTATACTCAATATATTCAGAGAATTTTGAGATTCAATAAACTGTTGTTAAACATTTGTTTCAGTTTGATGTTTGTGTATGCTTGAGTTAGTCTTCTGCTTCTAGTTAGCCATGATGAAGGTTCTCTTGGGGACCAACAATGGTTCTCGAGTGCCGATCACGTCTAAGGTGTAGGCTCGAATTGTGACAATTTGTCACAAATTTCTTCTCAGTTCTAATCTTCTGCTTCGTATACTTGATTGTCAATTGGTTTGACAATCGTACTTTTCTCTTATGTTCTAATCTTCTGTAGGTTCCTGAATGACATCTTCTATGACTTTGTTTGGTCTTTGGTCCGTCCCTTAATTTGTAATTATGATTTCGATCATAAAGCATTCAAAATCAATAACTTAACTGTATTTTTCATTGTTTGACCATTTTAACATGAAAAATCTACAATTCTATAAAATAACTTAATATACACATAAGAATAATAAAAACATTAAGTAAAGGGCCTAAGAAGTATTATAAATTCAAGTCACATTAATATCTTCACGACTTTTTGAATGTTGAATTGTGTCAATTAATACAAGAAATTAAAGGATTACAAAATATGTACAAATTTTTTTGTAATCAAATAATATAATCCAAAATGATGATAGAAACATATGTAAACCAACTGCATATATTAACAAATGATGCAATTTACTTAATTTATAAGGATATTGCATATTCTTGACAAGTTGAAAATATCACTTAAAATGAACTGTCAAGCCTGCTTTACTGGCAATTTATTGTTGAACTATTCACCAAAGAGTTTTAGAAAATAAGAAAATAGAAAAAAATTGCACTATCTAAGAGTGGACATAAATATCAAATTATTGAAAAATTGAATCGAATTAATATAATTTTGTTCTTTAGTTTATCGATTTGATTTTAATGTTTTTTTTTTCGATTCTTCGATTCAGTGAGTACATTATAAAGAATTAATTAATCAATTGGACATTTGGGAGACAAAAAATTCATTAATTTGAATTTTTTTTCTACTTCTTCTTTCAAGAGCAGAATAACTCCAAAGAGTTTGAGTTTGACTTTGAGTTTGATTTTTTTCTTCGATTTTCTGGTTCAATTTTGGTGCACCGAAAAACTGAACTTTCATAAAAAAAATTTAAAAAAAACTTTTAAAAATATATCACTGATAAGTCTTCTTTTTATTTCTTCTCGTGTTGTTGTTGTTGTTCCTATTATTATTATTATTATTATTATTGGCAACCAATGTGAATATTACCATTAACAAAGAGAAACTACTTACAATCTAAGAGCATCCAGACCTCAGTACCTCTAAAGGTATATTGAGGAATGACCTCAGCAACTCTAAACTAGTTACATAATTCCTGCCAAAACATTCTACATCTATGTGCTCGTTTTGTATTCTTGTACATTCCTATCCTCTCTACAATTTCTCGTGTTATTCCCTCCACTATGTTAACATGATGTATGTGTACTCCTTTAAATTGCTTCCAGTTCCTCGCTTTTCAAATGTAATATACCATTGCTCCCCATATAGCAACCACCACTTCCTTTTTAAACTTCTTCCAGTGCTTCAACTTAATCAACTTCAGTGTAGATTTTAACTCTCTTGCAGGCATAGAGACGTTGGCCCATTGTAACATCGCAACTTTTACCTTAGTAGCATATTCACACTCTACAAACAGGTGCATGTGTGTCTCCAACATATCTTGTTGACATAAGCAACATCTATTGTCTTCTACATTTATTCCCATATTTAGTAGCCTTTCCTTTGTGAGCAATCTGTTTTGCATTGCTAACCACATAATGATCCTCTGCCTAGGTAGTGATACAGAGTTCCAGACTAACTCAGCTACCTCAAGTTTATCTTGACTGCCAATCAGATCATGATATCCACTTGTAATTGAATACTTCCCATTAGCTATAAGGTTGAATTGCCCTTGTGTATACCAGTGTTGTATCTTATCTTTCAGGGAATTTATTTTCCTCCAATACCAACTACTTTCAACTGGTGCTCTATGTGACCAAACTGTATCTGCTTTTATGTATATTCCATGCACCCATTTCATCCATAATGATTCCTTTCTCATAGCCAATTGCCATAGAAGCTTTCCTACAGAAGCTACATTCCATTTACCAAATCCTTTGATATTCAGTCCACCCTGCCTCTTTGGAAAACATACTTTCTTCCAAGAAACCAATGATACTTTCCTTTTAACCTCATTGCTTTCCCACAAGTATTCTCTACATTTCTTATCTACCTCTTTCACTACACTTTGCGGAAGGATGAACACTGAGCCCCAAAAACTATGGATTGAAAATAAGACTGCCAGTATCACTTGAAGTCTGCTTGCATAGGAGAGTTTTTTGCATAAGTATGCTTGATCCTGCTAGTTATTTTCTCAACTAGCTGATGGCATTCCAACTTACCCCACCTCTTTGATGTGAGTGGGAGTCCCAAATATCTAATGGGAAAATTTCCTTGTGTGAATCCAGTAATAGCCAGTAGTTGTTCCTTCACCTGTTCAGTCACACCTGCTAAGAATAAACTGGATTTGTCCATGTGGGACCTCCTATTATTATTGTTAATATTATTATTATTATTGTTGTTGTTGTTGTTGTTGTTAATATTATTGTTGTTCCGATAGACGTTGAGTGTTGAATTGTTGATCACTGCTAGGGAAATTGAAAATTATAACTTGTAAATGTAATGGCACGTGGGAGTATGGTCAATTGTTGTTGCTAGTGATTATATTTAAATGTTTTAATTTTTAGTATCTTATACTTTAATTTGGTCCTCATTTTTTTTTCTCATTCACATTGAAAAGAACATTTTAAAAACATAAAAATAAATCGATTTGAAGTTAAAAAAGTCGAATCAAATTGAACTAATTCAGTTCGATGTTTGGTGCATATTTTTTTAAAACAAAAAATTAAAGAATCAAATCGAACCGAAGAATCAAACGCTCAACCTACCATCATCTGCCTTGTCCCATTTAGATTTTGTTAAAAATGTGTTTTTAATCTGTCTTATTCAGCCCACTAAACCCTAATTTGCCACATTTCTATTCTTAATAATTTCACTCCTCGCCTCATCTTGAAAGTATATCCGTTCAGGACAAGTTTGAGAAATGTTAATATCCGAGAGGGTCACATTGGAGACAATTTTGAACATTCAAGGAACCATATTATTGNTTGTATGTTTAAATATTTGCCATATATGGAAATGTGACATTCTTTTTGGGACTGATCAAAAAGGAAATGTTGCCACATAAAATGGAACGGAGGGAGTAGAATAATATAACAATGCTCATTCCATTCCTATTTAGTTGTCATTATTTTAGATTTTACTTTCTTTAAGAAACTGAATAAATTTATCAATCTATCCTTATTCATTGTTCTCTTTTATTTAAGTCAAAATTTCAACATGCGTTAATTTTGTGAAATGACAAATATTAAGTAACATTCTATTTTAATAAAGACGACACGTAAATAAGAACGGAGAGATATTATTTTATTAATAGAAATACTAGGAGAATGAGTCTATTATTATATATATTTTAAAGACTCTCAATAAAGTAATATTAGAGAGGTACTACTAGAGTACTATAATATATCTCCGAAGACAATTCTCAAGTATGCCGTTTCTATCACTCTTCAATTTCCCGCAAAAAACTGATCCATTGACATGAAGCTGAAGATCTCAGACTAAGTTTACCCGACAACGACAAGATTTCTGCTTTCATCTTTGTCTGAGATCTTTACAGGTTCTCAATTCTTCCGATTTTCCATCTTAATGTCGATGTTTTACATTATATATACAGATGCTAATTCAGCTCTTCATTACTGAATCCTTCAATTAGATCTTTCTTGTTGATTTAGTTCTTTGATGTTTTTAGCACTTTTTTGATTGATTAATCCCTTTTTGTGCACCTATTTGCTAGTTCTAGGGTTTTGCGTTGGACAATTGATAATTGTGTTGTTGACTTTTCTCTAAATACAAGAATTTGTACACCTGTTTGGTACTTTTTGTTTGTAGTGGGAAGAAATTCTTATGTATATGCTATGGAGGAGTTGTTGTTAAATGAGGATCACTTTCGAGTTGAGCATTCCATTGGTAAAGTTTGGTATCTTCTCAGTTCTCAGTGGAATCCATAAATTGCCACAGTGGTTAGGTGGACAATTCAACCGTCAAAACATTTTAAATTGGTCCCAAGGGGAAAAAAACTAAGCTTTACTCCCGTACTAAATGGGTTCAGCATATGAATACTCAATATCCATTCTGCAGATTATGTGAACCTGTTTCATTCCAGTGCTTAATAATTAATCTTTTGGGTGACATAGGCGGGGGAGAGTTGCCAGGATTCTTGTGAGGATGAACTATAGGCTTTTGACAACTCTGATACTGAGTCTGCTGTCAGCCTGTCGCTCATTTGTTGATACATGACAATGTTTCTTCTTCTTTCTGTTGTTTTATTGAGGAAATAATCTTTGGATTGTTTTGCTTTTGATGCAGATTTCTGCTTTAAGTTCCACTACCAATCAGAATTAGGTGAACTTCTTTGCAATATACTAAGTTGCAGCCATCATTTTTGAGGGCAAATGATCATGCTTACTTGTTCTAATGAAAGTCTTGGATTCTGTTAGCTCTGAGAAAGATAAATATATTTGCCATGGGCGTAAGCTACTTGTCAGTTTCAGCATTCTGCACTGTTCTGAGCTATGTCGGACTCCAGTGTTGGATGGGAATTTCGGTTGAGAAACTAAAATCAGATGGGCTCATTGGGGAGAGCATTATCAACTTTGGGAATGAAAGCCGTGCACTAGAGAACCTTTTAGGTTCACATACAACAATTGCTCTGGGAGCCAATTTTGCAGTCAACGTATTTATACTGCTAGTTTTGTTTCTTAAGGTACTTACTCTTTGCACGTTGAGATGAATAGTTATGACTGATATTGTTACCATAGGCTGGGAAATTTCAAGCGATTATTAAGTTATTTCTTGTAAAGCTATGGGTAAATCAGCAAATAATGCTTGTTCTAATATAATGATTAATGCAGTTGGTCGGGTATTCAGTATCTTCGATATACCTGTGGATAATTCTTTATTGTTGTTTTTCCATCCACAAGGGCGATTCTTTTCTCATGATGGACATGGTTATGGTATGAGATTGACCATATTAGATTTATTCTAGCTTGTAATTTAGTTTTAGATAACACCTTTTTAAATAAGAGGGAATCATACTTGAATACATTTAAGCATATAAGTAATCCTAGCCAAATAAATTTCAATCATCCTGACATAACCTTGCAATCCTTACTCCTTAAATGTGACCCTGCCACTTATCCCCTCCTTTTTTTTCTAATAAAAAAAAAGGTAAAGTGATAGGGTCACATGTAACGACTGCAAGGTGGTGCCAGAATAAACCCTAACCATCTTATACAAACTAGTAGCTCTGGAGGTGAAGTGAAAGAGTGGAGCATGGTAGTTGCCTAAAAGACTCAAACCAAATAGTATTTAAGCCTTGAGGACAAGCTTTTGAAGGAGGGAGAACGAGACCTAGATGTTTCACAAATACTTTGTGGTAGGAAATGATGAGTTGCATTGAGAAAGTAGCAAATGAAGTTTTAGGTGTGTCTAAAATTTCTAAGGGGTTGTTTGGTTCACTGATAAGTTGATGCAAAGATGTTAATACAATGATTGAGATTTGTAATTCACGGATTATTTAGTGCATATGCATTTTTGTAGATGTTAGGATCGTTGTATTAAAAATAAGCACTACAATGTATGATTTAAAGCGCATGTTTGATTTTAAATTGATGAAACTCTTGTTTCCAATTATAACCTTGGAGCTTTCCATTAGGTGTAAAGAAGTGCTTTGGAAGGAGGGTATTTTTGTCATTTGGTTTGTTTTTATCTAAGTACTGCTAATCATTGTATGGTTATACCACATTGACTGTGATATAAAATAATACAATAATTATTATCTAAAATATAACACATTTTAAATATGCTGAATTTGAAATGGTAATCAAATGAAGTATAAAACAGTACAATTTTATACATGGATTATTCTTCGTAATACTTGTGGGTAAACATATCATGAGACCTCAACCACAACAATCACGACGGTGGCAGTGGAGTAAGGAGGTGCCAAGTTTTGTTAAAACAAAAAGAGAGTAGTGTAAGAAGTTATCAAAAACAGAAGATGGAGAAGTTTTTGAAAGGTATAAGAGAACAAAGAGAGAATTGAAGAAGGCGATTAGTGAAGCTTGACGTAAAGCCTTAAATAGATGACTTTAGAAAGTAAGTGATGTGACAAGATTCCTACTAAGCACCCAGGGGTCTAGCATAGTGGTCAATGAAATGAAAAGAAACCATGAGGTCTCATGTTCAAATCTCAGTGGGGATAAAAGTACTAGGTGATTTCGTCCAATCTGTGTAAGCCTTTGTAGAAAGAGTTACCTTGTACCTGTTGGTGGTAGGATAAGGATACATCAATTATTCTGTGGAATCAATCGAGGCAAGCACAAGAAGGCTTACCACTGTTGTTAAAAACTAGATGATTCCTAGTCTAGGAGTGTTTACAAGATCGCGGCCAAAGTACTATCACAAAGGCTCAAGGGTGTAATGGGCAAACTTGTTTTCAATCATCAAAATGCTTTCATTAAGGACAGACAGATCACAAATGTTGCTCTAATTGCCAATGAAGTTCTGGATTGGAGAATGAAAAATAAGGAACCCCGCATTCTATGCAAACTGGACATAGAAAAAGCTTTTGATCGACTCAATTGGTCACATCTCTTTTCCATTATCAGGCAAATGAGTTTTGGTGAAAGGTGGTTTAAATCGACTCAATTGGTCACATCTCTTACCACATAAGGGACTCAAACAAGGGGATCCTCTCTCTCCTTTTCTTTTTATCCTGGCAATGGAGGGCCTTAGTAATATGTCTGATAAGGCGAATCAACTGCGATGGCTGGATGGTTTTAATATTGGCACAAGGAACACTGTTAATGTTTCACACTTACTATATGTTGCTGACACCCTTGTATTTTGTGGAGCACATAGACTCAAGTTCTTTACCTAAATCTAACCCTACTCATCTTTGAATCACTTTTAGGCCTTCATACAAATATGTTAAAAAGTGTTATATACCCTGTTAATGAGGTTTTAGAGCACCCAAGGATGTAGCCTAGTGGTCAATGAAGTGGTTGAGAACCCTGAGATCTCAGGTTCAAAACTCAGCGGAGTGCAAAATATGAAGGCGAAGATATGTGGATGACCAAAGAAGGGACTACACCTTATGCAGTGAGTTTGTGGAGATCAATAAGGGACATGTGGGATGAAGTTAAGAGTAATGCAAGGATTAAAGTTGTAGATGGAAGCAAGACAAGATTTTGGAAAGATGAGTGGCATGAAAAGGGAAACCTGGAAGTTCTTTTCCCAGACATATACAATAGTTTTGGGACAACACAATACTATAGCAGAATGGACAAATCAGGGGTGGAGCTTCAGTTTCAGAAGACAATTCAATGACTGGGAAATAACAAGAGTGGCAGAATTTCTCAACAATGTGGAAGCTTTTAATGGGCTACAAACAGGGGAAGATGCTACGTGGTGGAAGGGAAATAGCAGAGGGGAATTCAAAGTTAACTCAGCCTACAAGTTGATGGATCAGACAAACCGACAAACATACAGTTGGCCATGGAAGCAAATATGGAGAAGCAAAATACCTCATAAAATCTCATGCTTCATATGGTTATTGGCCAAAGAAGCTGCTTTGACTTAAGATAACTTGAAGAAAAGAGGGATAACCTTATGCTCTAGTTTCTTTCTATGTGGGGAGGCATTAGCGACAGTGAACCATTTGTTCCTACACTGCAAGTATACCCAACAACTATGGAGGATTTTTTTGAATCTTAAAGGCATCTCCTGGACCATGCCCTAGAAGGTCTCAGAGGCTTTGAAGAGTTGGGAGGCAGCAGGGGTGAATGCAAAGGACAGAAACAGATGGAGAATTATCCCTGCTAGTATATGGTGGACTATTTGGAAAGAAAGGAATTCTAGGTGTTTTAAGAGCATAGAGAATGATGTCCAGAAAGTCAAGTTAAACTGCATTTTATTGTTTTGTTTTTGGTGTAATCAAGTATACTCCAATGACACTGTATCAGTAATTGATGTTTTAGACTCAATATAGACTGAAACAAGTGGAAAGGAGACATTTGTATATAATGGTTTCAGTATAACCCATGTACTGTTTTGTGATATAATACAAAGTTACCTATTTCAAAAAAAAAAAACACTAGGTGATTCTTTCCATTTGTCCTAGCCTTGGTGGATTGAGTTACCTGGTACCTGTTGCTGGTGGAGGTGGCATGTATTCCGTGGAATTAATCGAGGTGCGCGAAAGCTGGTCCGGACACCACGATCATCAAAAAAGAAGAGAGATTTTAGACCTAGAAGAACTTGCAAGACTTGTGGGTTTTACCACTGGCTCCCTTCCAACCACTTATCTTGGATTACTCCTAGGTGCCACATTTGGATCTACATCTATAAGGGAAGGGGTGATTGAGAAGTTTGAGAGAAGGTTGGCATCATGGCAGATGCAATATACATCAATGGATGGGCGATTGACACTGATTAACAACGTGTTAGACAAAATTCTAACTTACTACATGACACTATTTCCCATACCTAGCAACGTACTGAAGCAACTTGATAGGATCAGGAGGAATTTCCTATGAGAGGGTAACAACAAGGATCATAAGTTTCACTTGGTAAAGTGGTGCTGCCAAAACAATTGGGAGGATTGGGCATAAAAGATTTAGCTCTTCACAACGATTACTCATGATATGGTTATGGAGGTACACTCAAGTGGATCAAACTCTATGGAAGGAAGTAATCAAGGCAAAACATGGAGTCCAAAATCATTGGTGCTCCAAGCTGTCCAGATTCCAGATCCCCTCATGGTGTAGGCCTATGGAAGAGTATATGCAAGATTAAAGATGAGTTCTTTCAAATCACCAAGTTGGCAGCAGGTAATGGTATACATATTAGGTTTTGGAAGGATAGGTGGCTGGATAATATTATTCTGATGGAGGAATTCCCAAGTCTATATCAAATAGCGCGTGACCCTAATTCTTCCTTGCACAGAATAGGACAGACAACACCTTGAATGTACTTTTCAAAAGGAACCTACAAGATTGGGAAATCGAAGAAGTGGTCAACTTGTTTTTTAGGCTAGAAGGCCAGGTGATAAATGTCCGGAAGCAGACAAGTTATGGTGGGGCAGTGACAAGGATGGTAAATATTCAGTCAACGCAGATTATGCAAATTCATATGCTCCTAATGAATTGCTTGATAACTGGCCATGGAAGTTGATATGGAATGACTAAGCTCCCAACAGAGATCATATGCTCCAGCTGGATATCTCTCATGAAGTTTGCCTCACTCAAGACAACCTTANGCAGGTAATGGTATACATATTAGGTTTTGGAAGGATAGGTGGCTGGACAATATTATTCTGATGGAGGAATTCCCAAGTCTATATCAAATAGCGCGTGACCCTAATTCTTCCTTGCACAGAATAGGACAGACAACACCTTGAATGTACTTTTCAAAAGAAACCTACAAGATTGGGAAATTGAAGAAGTGGTCAACTTGTTTTTTAGGCTAGAAGGCCAGGTGATAAATGTCAGGAAGCAGACAAGTTATGGTGGGGCAGTGACAAGGATGGTAAATATTCAGTCAACCCAGATTATGCAAATTCATATGCTCCTAATGAATTGCTTGATAACTGGCCATGGAAGTTGATATGGAATGACTAAGCTCCCAACAGAGATCATATGCTTCAGTTGGATATCTCTCATGAACTTTGCCTCACTCAAGACAACCTTAAGAAAAGGAATTTTCAAATTGCCAATAGATATTACATGTGCCAACAGAACCTTGAGTACAACAACCGTCTATTTTTACATTGTACAGTCACTGCTTACTTAGAGTATGTTTTTGTATATATTTGGTATTAATTGGGTAATGCCACATAGTACCAAAGAGACCTTTGAATGCTGGTGCAATTGGAGAGTTGGTAAGGCCAACTCCAAATCACTCCCTTATGGCTAAAGTATCTTTTGTATCTATATAGTTGGCAGTCTTTCACCCATAGATTCACCTGAGAACTTTTTGAACTTCGTTAGCTCCCTGGTACTAGTTTAGTCTTTTTTGTGATTGAGCTAACAAAGTTTTGTTATTTTCCTAACTTTTGTACTATTCTGCATCTTCTTGATGCCAACAATGAAATTTCTTATTACTTCATAAAAAAAAACTAAATTTGAGAGGAGATAGTGTGATCAAACAGAGATGAAATTCCTACTTCAATCAATTTCTCAACAAAAATCACGAGGATAATTTTTTTGATTTTCATACTTATGTGGAGAAACGTTAGTAACACTTCATAGAATTAAGTGCTTATCTTGGGAGTGTGGGAAACTAAACATCAATCAAACAAGTAGATTTATTTCAAAGGAAACTCTGTCTTATTGAATTTATCTTTGGATTCCATCTGAAGCCTGAACTGCCACTACCACTTCTTTCAGCAAAATCGAAGTCCTTAGTACAATCAATTTCAGTATGCCGATTTTATTTGAAGAGACCTGGTCATCCAATTCACTCCATCGGACATGAACGATTCTGTAGTCAAAGCAACTTTATCACTTTAGACTCGACTTTTTCTTTAGCCTCTCGGCTTTGAGAAGCCGTGGCCCAGCAATGCTTTCTTAAAGCTTGTAATCTGTTCGACATAAGAACCAATCTCAAGCTGGATGATCCAAGGCCCTCTTACCAACTTGCTCCCGGTGACAATAGACACTACCTCATTTGGGTTGGAAACAATATAGTTGTCCATCGTATGGACACACAAGGTCAAAACATGTGTGTCAGGCTTTCCAGTCAAGTATAGTTGATAATCCCATTTTCAAATATGTATTTGAATAGATTCTCCTTTGATCTTTATCAGTCTTTGGATTGGCTTCAAAGGATTCTCTCTTATGGATTTGGCTTCTATTTAAGACTTTTTGGAATATAGAATCTAACTACTCTCCTGTCATGACCCAAGGTAGATCCTAGGTGTAATATGGCGTATAGGATCCCAAGAGGCCCCATACAAGCCACTTAGCATACATAAACAAGGTATAAGAAAATTGAAAGAGATAAAGAGAACATTTCAAATCACACAGTGTTATAAAAGTAATGCGGGAGTCTACAAAGTCTCATTTGCCATCTAATACATCAAGAGTGATCGGGACGTAACCCTGGCATCATGTACAATCTCTGATAAGGAAAAGACATAAATGAAATGAAACCGTCCTCGGATCCTAAGGACTCACCAAGTCTTCGAATGCTCTAAGTGTAGCTACTGGCCACGAGTGGAGGGAGAAAAGTCACCACGCCCAACATTAGGGAAAATGTAGGCAAGAGTATGCGTTAGTACAAATATGTATCAAGTATGATAGCCATGCATAAACATATAAAAGTCAAGTAAAAAGGGACCTTTACATGATAAGCAAAGACCAACTGAAACATGTGATAAAAGAGTTCGAAAACATAAGTCGTAAAAACAAGGTCAATGCATGTCAACATCATTAAAACATTTGTGAGATGCTTCCTTAAGTAACCTTGACTCATTAGTGTGGGAGAATACCTTTAACCAACATGTAAGACCATGTGAGCTATCAACACGGAATTCGGTGTCTACCCCACACCGAAAAGAGGTGTTCTCACTTGCCAAGGTAAGAACCATGAACTTCTAGCTTACGTGGATCCACTAGCTAAAAGTCTTATCTAGACAAATCCTATGTTGACACATAGTTTATGGGACATGGGTAATCACCACTTGTCCACTCGGTGCTAAGCATAACTCCCATAGAATATTCATTATTCTTAACTTTCCTTAACATTCATAAGACATGGGTAATCGCCTCTAGTCTTTGCATCATAGGTCATGGGTGCTTGCCTCATCATTAGAATAGCTCCTTAACTTTGATTCATTTTAGATGAGAAGACCTTTCAATTTTAGAATCCTTTATGTGAGAAAAACCTTTCACATTCATGCTTTCATGTGTATATGAGGAATCCTTTCACAACACAACAACAACATCAACATTGATACTTCACTCTCAAAGCATCCTTACAATGTTTACATCAACTTCATAAGAACATGCATGATTTCATAAACTCATCATTCATAGTTCAAAACCCACATTATATCATCATAACTTGGAAAACATGGGGCATGCATGGGTTCATGGGGAATCATCTTAAAACATGGAATTTACTCAATTCATGCATAAATGATATAATTCCATCAAATAAATCAATATACAAAGGAACCCATAACATAGAAGAAAACCCTAACTCAATTGGGGATTTTTAACTTTATAAATTGGAGAATTTAGGAACTCCATGGAGGAAAGGGCTCCATGGATGAAAACTATCATACCTTGATGCCAAAAGCTTGACTTCAATGGAGGAATTGGAGACTTGACTTGAAAACCCTAGCCTTCTTCTTCAACTTCTAGAGAGAAATATTTGGAGAGAGACTTGTTCTTCTTTTTAGGAATTGAGAGAATGATTTCACTTGGGGAAATTTGGGGGTAAAAACACTTATATATGCTTCAGGTGAAGGGTAAAATGACATAATATTAGGCTAGAATAATTAGGAAAAGACCCAAATGCCCTCATAAAAATAACTGCAGACTCCCATCGACAGCACAACCTACGGTCCGTTGGTCAGACCACGAACCGTACTGGTTGGCCGTCGATCGAGTTCAGAGACTATGGTCTTTGTTCCTCGACTGATGGGACCCACATACGGACCGTGGGTCTATTGACGGGCCGTGGGTCTCAACTTTTGATCCTTTTTTTTTTCTAAGTCGGGGACTCACCTACGAGACCTACCTACGACTCGTGCATTGGACGACGGACCGTTAAACATTTTTGGAAAACTGGACTGGCCAACCACGGGCCTACCTACAGTCCGTTGGTCAGACCACGGACCGTCGGTACTGGCACCAGGTTCTGAAGAAAGCTGAAATTTTCACCCTTTTTGAATCTGAGGTGTTACTCCTCCAACCTTGGTTTTTGAGGATTCCAGTTTGATCTATACCCAAAAACCCACATCTTATATTCAAAATTACTTGTTTTTAGCCGTCATGAATTCTGGCAGGGCTTTCATGAGGTATCTAATAAATCTGCTTCGTGTTGCTGGCGCACCTCTCCTAACTGTTGCCCATTTATCCTAGAATAATCTTTTAGGCTCAAGGGGAATACCAATAAAAAGAAAAGCATAATTGGATTGGAATCGATGACTTAAGCCTCTTTCTTAAGGGCCTTTAAAGACCGGCCATTGTCGAACGAGGGACTTCGCTTCACTGTCCTTCAAGAAAGCAAGTTCTCACAGTAAATTCTCATCCCATAGGCACATCTTGACTATGAAAAAAGGAGAGATAGGTCATGCGTACTTAAGGATGCAAAAATGGTTTGAGTTAGAGAAACATGTGATCAATCTGGTATGGGAGACTTATTTAAGTTATTTGTTATGTTACCAGATGCTGGGGAACAACTGGTGAAGTTTGACTCTATAATGGGAGTTTTTATTTTCTTCCTCTTGCTTTGCGCATGTTTCTTCTGTCCTTTATGAGCCTTTATGTTTGAGCTCCTGTGCTTTCCTAGCTCCTTTGTGAAGGGGCCAAGCTCATGTCATAGTGTGAGTTAGCTGAACTTTGCCACTAATTGGCTTAACTGTGCTATTGGCTCCAGAGGATCGAACCTAGTATGAGTTTGTTTGCTTTTGTTTATTCTTCTCTCCTCTTCAGACTAGGCTATATTCTCTTCTTGGGCCCACTATAGCATATTTGGGTTATTCGTGCAAAAGCCCACAAGTTTTGGTTCCCATTTTTCTGTCTGTTTTCTTTTTGGCCATTTTACTGTAAATTCAGTTCTTTAATTTGAGAAGAACTCCATGCCTGTCCAATTTGAAACTAAATTTGGCAGTTCACGTATCCACATGTCTCATACAGACTCTTTCAACCATTGCTCCTCTCAGCATGCTCACCTCATCTTCCTCCTTCCTTTGTAACTTTGATAGAATATCATAGTGAAGTGAGTTGACTATGAGTGGAAGGATGATTATTTTATCCACCACGAACAAAATCTAGCTAACATCTTCTTAGATCCAGTAATCGTTGCCTCATCAATCTCGATCATACCCCTAGCTTATTGTCAACATCTCTACATTGTGGGTGGAACACCTAAGATATAAAGTGAACCTACTAGTCTTGCCTATATCTTCTCTTCTTCAAATCCTTTCCTACTGCACCCCTTACTTTTTCAGTTTACCATAAGTCTGCTCTTTCATTCTACTATCTAACCTTTCTCTACTCAGTTCGTCGTTTGTGGCAATTTGATTGAAAGTAGCTTCCTTCTAGCTTCTCTATCCTTCTCTGAGGGCCTGTGCCGTTGATCCATCTATAGCAGACTCAAACCAACAGTCCTGTGTGAACCTCTCGAAGTTCCTGCTAACAATGTCTAGACCATTGGGCTCTATTGTCTGCTTCATAGGCCCAATGCCCCTTGTTATTCTCATAATATAGAGGCTTTATCTCCATGTTAGAGTGTTTTCAACTCATGCGTATGTTCTAGCTGTCAGCAGTGGGGCATCACTAGAGACGTCTCCACAAATAACATTAGTTTAACCCTCTGAAAATCAGGATCCACATACCGGGTCACAGTGTATGTAAGAATAGATAACTGATTTAGGCTTGCACCAAAACATTTACTGTTTTCTCTGTATTTCTTTTCAATATTGGGTGGATAAGCTGTGGTTCTAGGATTCTATTATTTATTCTTTGAGATGTAATTTGGACTCCTTTTATTGTAATCCAGATAGGAAGTATGTGGTTATAGTTTTGGGAAAGAATACATGTACCTCTTAGTCTGATCTTAAATTGATCTAGTTGATTTTCTACAGGGATTATGAGAATATTTGAATGATCATTGTATAATGTATTTGCGTTTGGTCAAAATATATTAAAATACCGGTGGGAAGATGTGAAAAGGGTGTAAAGATATCACATCAAGTTGAAAATAGTATAATGTTATCATATATTAAGAATATGTTGACTTTGTGTTTGTAGAAAAATAATTTTCGGGGACGGATGAATGAGAAATTAGGTATAAAGGATGGGGAGGTGGAATATTTTCTTGATAACCTCTGAAAGGACGTCCTTTCAGCCTTATTGAATGTCTAACAAACTCTTTAACTTCTTCTTTTGGTTTCTTGGACATTTCTTCATGTAATGGCTAGAATGTCTCTGTGAATGTTTAAAATAGGACTTCTTAATGCTTCTAATGAAAGTTCATGGCAAATTAGGTACTCTTTGTGCACCTGAATCCTTTTCAAATATTATAGAGTACCTTTTACAACACAAGTTCTTTTCACAACTTTCTGCAGACTATATTCTTTGGAGATTTGCACTCGTCAGAAATCCGAAAGCTGGCTGAGCGTCTTATCAATTATGTTATTTCCAAGGTAAACATCTCAGTTACATGAATTAGGTGGTATCTAGAACCTTGATTATCTTTTTTCTTCTTTTCTTTCCTCTATTGTTATAATTCAAACTCTATACTTTGTGACCGATGTTAAGGAAAATTATGCAACATATAGTGTTGGCACGTGGCATTGTTTCCATTTGATTTTACTTGTTAAGATCTTTTGGCCACTTTAAATTGTTATATTGCTTGACATTGAATGGATGACTAAGTAAGCTGATGTGTGATGGTTACATTTTCCCCTTCTTGGAGCAATGCTGAACCAAGTGAGTATGAGTACTCGGTGGAACGAAACTAAAAAGATGGAAAGTGAGAGGAGTGAGGGGCCCCTCATTTAGAACTAGTTCATTGACAGTTTCTGGACAACTTGGTGAAAGATGTGAGCTTCAGCCTTCTTCAGAGTATTAGCACCTCTCAATTCTTGCTTTGCAAAACCTCCATAGTTGATCCACAGGGTTCTTCTTGTCGATGAATTGGACAAAATATAGTGTATACATTTTTGTAGGTCCATGATCTATAAGACTGAGTAAGGAAGGGAGAACCTGCATGAAGATAGGGAAATTATTTTGTTGGGCTTGGACTTGCTATATATGATGAATTTTAATACCATGGGGTCTTCTAAGTTTAGTAGTTGAAGATCTCAATTTTTTCTGATGATTTAACATTCTCTCATATGCTTTTCATTTTATATTGGAAACTTTTCCTTTGTTAGAATAATCATTGTACAAAGTCCACATCTGGTTCCGATATGAGATGCCTACATGAATGTTCAGAAACGTTTCAGGGTAACCACATATCACTGCTGTCTGATTGCGAAATTTGAAATGCCAACAACATGATATTGAACGAATAAATTTCCCAAGTTCAAGAATTTGATGTCTTGCGCATCCCTTAATCCTTAACCTTTGGTGGATTGGGAAGTTCACTTGAAGGTTGAAATATATAGTGTATCTTTCTCTCCAGGCAAAATGCAAGAATGGGAATAAATGGGTCTGAATCCAAACAGGTGGTAGCATTTACGTTATTTACATACCTTAAATGCCCACATCTTCTGATCGTATTATTTCTTGATTTCTTCAACCCCGTCTGTCATGTTTTCTGCATTCATTATCCCATCACTACCATACAGTCCCAAAACATCCTTTTCCTTAATCCCTATCTTTCTTGCTATCTACAGACCTAACATAGTTTCAATAAGACTAGTTACTGGAGCATAGGGACATATGGATATGGATGTGTCAATGCTAGATCTGGTTTTTGGTTGAAATTTGAATTGTTTCAAACTGTTGGTTTGATCAGATTGGATATGTCTTGTCATCGTGATCTTTCACTGAGAGGCGATTGCAGTAGTTCTGAATCACTTCCACAATGATCTAGAGCATTTCAAACTCTGCTTGAGACTCATAGCTCCATGTGTATCATTTGCTAAATTTGAAGTCTACATTCATGTTGCCCTCTATGCATGTAAACTTACACTAGTATGGTCAATGAAGTCATTCTCACATTCATGTTTCTCTTTAGTGGTTGTATTGGAAGTGTTTTAGTATACTGTCCACTGATAACTACTTACAGGGAACTTTTCTTCCGTTGGTTGTTCCACCTACGCTGTATCAAGCAGGCCTGTGGTCAACGTGGCTAGCTGTTCTTTGCTTTTTAAAGGTATCCACTGTTGTGTATTCTAAGCTATTGATATTGAGATTTAGTGTCTAACCTTGGATAAAATCTACATATATACAGATGTTTCAAGCTTTAGCTAGGGATCGACTTGAACGATTGAATGCCTCTCCTTCAGCTACTCCCTGGTCATATTTCCGGGTGTATTCTGCCTTATTGCTGGTTCTCTCAGCCAACTTACTCTGGTACTTCCTAGACCTAAGTCTGTTTGTTGTGCATTACATTATGCAGAGGTCATTCTTATTTGAAGATTGTATTTAGTTTTAAGGATGTAGAAGGTATTGCACGTGTGTTGTCTTTTGTATTTTCGAACTATTGCTGTTTTCGCAGCAATTGTGTCTCCATAGATACAAGTCTGAAGCTTTAATCCGTAATACCCTTCTATGCTTTGGGCAAATTTCACATGGGAGGTCTCTAGAATTAACACGGTCTATGCATGTCATATTGCTCACTATAACAGCAGCATAAAATCGAGTTCACCAACACCCAAAACTGATGGGACGGATATAAGAAGATGTGCGTGTAATTTCATGATAGCGAGGACCTCATGTCTGAAAGATAGAACAGAAATACTTATCAGAACAGGGGGAAAGATAGGAAGAGTGTTTCTTCTATAAAATTACCTAGAAATATGGAAGTTCAGATATTACGTCCTAGACCAAAAATCAATGGACACATCAGTCCAGATATAAGAAAAACAACCTAACTTTGACCTTATTTGGATGGAAGTAGCAATTACAAAAACAGTGAGAAAGGAACTGAATCCAAAGAGACTTAATTTGTTCCTTAATAAAGAAAATTTACCATTCACTTCATTCATGCAAGTACTCTGCAATGTATATTTTGCTAAACAAAGGGAGTAACCACAAAAGGGAAAATCAGTGATCTGTTTAGGAGTTTTTGGTCATTAAAGTCTTCCTTTCACATCTTCTGATTATACCTTTCTTGGCCTTTCGGCTAAGATCAAGTGTAGTAGTTGTTCACATCTTCTGATTTTCCACCCATTTAAGTCTAAACAATAACCATTTATCATTTAAATTCACTTACCTAGTTAAATAAACACATGCCTGGCCTCTTCTTCTTAGATTTTAAGAATTCAATTATTCTCCTGCTGTTTTCATCATAGTTTGTCTTTTTTCCATCACTTTCTGGCCATTTTAGCCATTGA
The DNA here is from genome assembly GCF_019186545.1 of Solanum stenotomum. NCBI lineage: Eukaryota > Viridiplantae > Streptophyta > Magnoliopsida > Solanales > Solanaceae > Solanum > Solanum stenotomum. Next base: position 23,427,688 of record NC_064289.1, on the reverse strand, counting down.
GTAGTGTCCAGAAGCAACAAACCGAAAAAAGTATTTATACAAATAATATTTAAGAAAATATTAAATAAACTGATTATTGGTATTAGTCGAGGTGCGCACAAGCTAGCTCGAACACCACGGTTTATCAAAAAAAAAAAAGAAGAAACTTTGCTTCATCGCTTTAAGCAATGAATGGCTCACTTTTCACCACATTGGTTTAACTTCAGCTACCTGGTTGGGATAATAGTGAATATGTCCCTGGGTGTTCGATTCCAGACTTTTATGATATTAATGTTCATTGAGGGGGCCAAAAATAATATTCTCCGAATGGAGCGAGTTGGATTACAAGGTTTATCTCGTTACTGTGGCCGACTGCTGTCAGCTTTGGTGTAGCTGTAGTATCCGCCCCAGATTCATTCAAGCAAAACATGGTTCTTTTATTCGAGCATACGGAGGAATATTCTTAGTTCTTACTTGATTCAGTCATGCAGCTCCTTCTACAACCTCTTGTAATGTTCTCAAATAATCAGACTCAATCAACTCAATAAAACAGTGCCAGCCAAAATGGAATAACAAGTCCCATCAACAGACTTAATGAGTATTCAGCTAAAACAATCCAACAATGATTCAAATTAGAATGAAAACTGATGGAACAGTAACTAAAATAGGAATCATCTCCAAATTTGCTAAGTCCTTCAATACTCTCACGCCAAGAGAATCACATTGGCATACCTGAAAAAGATTAAACTCAATTTCAGGACCTCAATTAGGAAACATCCATTGTGATTCAATCACAAGAAGACCTGAAATGAGAAAAAGGAAGAAGATAGATGGGAAGAGGAAGAAGGATTTAGGAGAGAAAAGGGCAGAGAGCACGAGAGAGATGATCATACCAGTTTCATCCTTCCAACATCGAAAGGATTTGCTTATATATGTTGCCATGACAACCGTCCCTCCTCTTTAATGTGAGTCGTCAATTTCCAGTATCAACGACAACAACAACATACCAGTGTAGTCCCACACAGTGAGGTCTGGCGAGGGTAGAGTGTATGTAGACCTTACCTCTACTTCAGAGGTGAGGAAGAAAGGCTGTTTCCGATTGACCCCCGGTTCAAGGCAAAAACAATCTAGAAAAGACATAATGAAAGTACAATAGACAATAGATAGTAACAAAACAGCAGATAGGAACATAATAGTACTATAACAAAATAATACTACAAACAAACTACACGAAATAATAGATAGTCACAGAAATCGAAGAGCAAGAAAGTACAAGAGTAGTTGTACGACTACTGGTAAGGGGAACAAGGCAAAGCACTCCAACCTACTAGTATGGACAAAGTCCTACCTACTAACCTTTTACCCTAATTCGTGGCCTTCACACCTTCCTCTCTAAGGTCTAGTCTAATCACCTCTTCCCATTGCTTCTTTGGTCTACCTCTTCTGAATCCATCCATAACCAACCTCTCAAACCTCCACACTTGGGCATCCGTTCATATCCTCATCACATCCCCAAACCAAACCATCTCAACCTTCGCTTCCCGTTTAAATAAGCTCGCATTACTTTTTCTCAAAAAAAAAAAAAAAGCTCGCATTACCGTTAATCCTGTCCCTAATGACTCACCCACATGCCTTGTTTAGCTAGCAAATGCTTAGTCATTTCATTCTACCCTCCTTCAAAACATTCTTGCCCTCAAGGTTGTTGTTGAAGGCTTGGAGCTGAGCTATGGATTCAGGGAACTGGGCTTAATGAAGGACCAATCCTCCCTTGTGGCCTCTTCAGGTGCATGGTTCTCCCACTGTATTAAAACCTTAACTAGTGCATTATTCTCCTTGACCATGCGCCTTTGTAATATGGCGATGACCTTAACTAACATCTGGTCATCATCTCCCAGCAAGGGTAGCTGCTGCTGTGGGGTGACATTTGGTGCAATCCTCTTCTTGAGCAGTGAGACATGGAACAGAAGATGCATTATAGATATACTAGGTAGCAGTGTTATCAAAGGCGAAACGCAAAAAAGCTCTAAGGTCCGTTGGGGGCTTTAAGCGCAAAGCGCAAATAAAGAGTGGGCTTTAATGAAAAAAGGTGCAAAGGGAGAAAAAAATACAAATATATATGATTTAGTCCAAGACTGATAATTATAAACATGAATGACAAATACATGACCAAATAAATTGAATTTTTTTTTAATGATAAAGTGAAATATCAATTGTTTAGTGTCACCTCTTCAGAAGAGGCTCATTGGCAAGGAAAAGGTTGCCTTAGACCCTTGAGGATGACACTGAAGCGCACATAAAGTGAGGCGAAGCGCTCTACACATTTTGAGCCCCGCTTCAGGGCTTAAGCACGCTTAAAGTGTGCCTTTGACTACACTGCTAGGTAGTTTGAGCTTGTAAGTAACAATTCCTATTTTTGTTCCACCAGATAAGGACCGTAGTAATCAGTGAGAGAGGCTTTTGTGTGTTGGAGCTCTTGGAAAGTAGGGAAGTCCATTAAAGAGATCTGGTCATTGGTTCCTGCCCATATATTGTGGTGCTTATGGACAGAGGGGAACAAACGGTATTTTGATGGCATCCCAACTTCCATCTCTACTGTTAAGACTATCTGCTTAGTTAGCCTTTTTACTTGGGTCAACCTTTCCTCTGTAATGACTATTGATTCTTTCCTAGAATTTATCAGTTCCATAGATCTCTGTTAGACAACTTTTTTTTTTTTTTGGGTCTTCATGGGGGCTGATATTTTCTTTCTTTTGTAATCCTTGCATCTACTTGATGCATTTGCTTATGAGATCCTACTTATTCCATCAAAAGAAGTAGTTGTTTTGAGCATACAGCTTAACTGCGGAAATTGTGATAATAGGTCATTTGTATAAACATGAACCTATCATGGCAAATATAAGATATCTGAGAAACTTATCATAAAAGATAAATAGAGGACAACTTGGAGAACATCTAGTCACTCTGAATGAGCTATGCGAAGTATTCTATACAGACAAAGGAATATTAAATCACTGTCAGCATTTGCGTTAAAAAGAAAGAAAAATCAAAAGAAGATGACGACATGGAATTCAAAATTATTTTGTAAAAATAAGACGCATTTAAAAGAAGATTTTAAATCAAGAATTCATCCTTGACGTAAAGAAGATGTCGAGAGACTCACTATTAAAAGAAGAAACCACATTTCAGAATCTAATTTTTAGTATGAAAGCTGAGAAGATGAAATATACATCAAGTGAAGAATTGCCTTACAAGTGTAAAACTGGAATCTTCTCAGAAGAAAAAGATTAGTTGTGCTAGAATTCTCCATTTGAGAAAGTGAGTAATCTAGTTTCTATGTTAGGATAGAAAAATGAAGGAGAACACAACTTGAGCTATTTGTATAAGTAGTTTGTGTATGGCTTCTCTAATATGTTTTAAATATTTTATATTGTTCTACGACGTGGTGGATAGAAAACCCAATTTCTTGTTACCCTTCGGGGTGGTCCAGTGGTTTGGGCTTGGGACTTCCATGTTGGAGGTCTCGAGTTCGAAACCCCTTGCCAGCGAAAACAAGGGGTTTGCCTTCTGGGTCTAGCTTGTCGCACCGGCTTGCCTAGTGCGGGTTACCTCTCCTATGTGGTTTGCGAGCTATTGCATAGGAGCAGAGGTTTTACTCTGTGCGCACCTAAAGGGTAGCGGCTGCGGGTTTCCCTTGTCATAAAAAAAAAAAAACCAGTTTCTTGTTTGTCTTACTATTATTCATTCTTGATTCAACTTTATTACATTAAAATCCAACTCAGTTTCCGATTAGTATGTGATATTTTCCTAGAGACCAACCATTATGCTTTGATCCTTTGAATCCAAAAGAGTGAGAACAATATGAAAAAGTTGAGGATTGGCGAGGCACAAGTTGCGAGATTCGATAAAGAGGCGTAGATATTACAGAAAATGAAGTGGCAGGAAAAGGTAAATAAGTTAGCTCAAGAATCTCTGATATTTTGACAAATTTAAATTGTTTCTTAGATTCATACTTCTCAAGGAACTATAACCTTGAAAAATAATTGATATTGATCCAATTAGAAGTGAGACACAGAATGTGTTAGATATAATTACGAGCTTAGAACTAGATAATTTGGAAAAATTATTTGAATATATACAATAGAGTGATGAAAAACTAGAAGAACTTAGTCGAGAAGTGATTATAGAAAGAACAATCAACAACAAAGAATGAGAATCAGCAATTCAATCTAAGCGACTAATACTTTTTAATTTAGAATATTCTTCTTATATTTATCATTAAGGCTGTTAGAACTTAGAACTACCACAATTGTTTAACTCGCGAAGACGAAATCGGCAAAGAAATCATTTGTATCGGACCAAGAATTACAGACAGTGTGTAAAGTAATGGGTACCTACAACATGGAGAGTTACACGTCATAGTGGTGTACCAATTGCCACCCTAAGCCCATCAATGGTTGGATTTTCTACACTCTAGCCCCTGAGAGAATCCATTTCCCTCTCTGCTTCCCTTTCAAAACTTTCATTCCTTGGTTTGAGGCTTGGAATTGGTGGTGGCGTGCATCTTTGGGCATTTCCTTGGAGCCCTTTCTGCTCTTTTAGAGTTTGGAGTGTATATTCAAAAAAATTAGGTGTGTTTGAGTGAATGATCGAACTATAAGAGACCTTGGTCCATTAGGTCCCTTTTTTGATAGCTGAGAAATTCTCGAGAACCATTGATACACGGTTCAAAACTTGGTGCATAATGTGCCTGCTACTCTACCGTTCTCTTAAGTACCATGCTTTTATCTGTGGGCTGGGTTCAAACCCGTGACATGTGCCTAACCCACACATCGTTGTACTCTTACCACTAGACCAAAGCCCTGGAGGCATGGTCCATAATGGTCCCATTTTAGAATCATAAGAGGTATTTATTTAAACAAAGTTGATGTGTTGTTCGACTCTGTGTACGGGAACCAGATTATCAGTTTCTTTTGGTGGATGACATCTCAAGTGCTTTACGCACATTATCTGGTCTTTTGAAGACTTCTCTAACTACGATTTTTTTGTGTGCTTGCAGGATGAGGGCGTGCCTGATTGTATATAAAACAATAAGTTCATCCCTGTTTTTGTTATTGTTCTTTGAGCCTCTTAGCATAGCATTTGAGACGCTACAGGTACAGTACATTAGGAGGGTATATCTTCTATTTTTCTTTGACGCATGCTTTTGAATGTTTTTGACCTTTCCAAAAACATGTTAACGATTGCATTTTGTTTGCCAATCCTTCTCTACAGGCTATTCTTGTTCATGGATTTCAGCTGCTTGACATATATATCCATGACTCAGCAAATGATATTTCAAATAGTAGAATATCCAAGCTCTTTGACATATCTGCTGCAGGTAAGTTTTATGCTGGTAAATTTTGCTTTAGGTGGTCTGGTTGATTGAGTAATGAGGTTATGGTGATTTATTGGAGATGCACTGTGGCTTACTGAAGTGGATTTCGTGATCAATGTTCTGCATTCAAGATTTTTGTTTGATTTATCGACCCTTCTTCGAAATATTCTCACGAGCGGTGTGATCTTTTCCTTAATGAGGTTGATGCTCTTCGTTTTTGTCTGCCGTTCTCTTTTCCATTAGTAGTGAGATATTCTTCTTATATAACTGTTAAGATGTTCCACATCGGTAGAGGGATGGGAATTTGGTCTCCTTATATGGACTTGGACAAACCTCCCCTCATGAGCTAGCTTTTGGGGTTGAGTTAGGCCCAGGTGCCATATCTTTACATGGTATCAGTGCCAGGCCCATACCAATTTGTTGTTCACCGATAATGGGCCCCCATTTAGAAGTGCTCACGCTCCAGTTGAGGTCAGGGTGTGCGGGGAGTGTTAAGATGTCCCTCATCAGCAGAGGGATGAGAATTTGGTCTCCTTATATGGACTTGGACAAACCTCCCTCATGAGCTAGCTTTTGGGGTTGAGTTAGGTCCAAGTGTCATATCTTTACAATAACTTTACAAAGTTACTTTATTTAAGAAGTCATGTTTCTCTTTGAAGTTTCTAGTCAAATACTCCCTAATCATTGCTAATGAAGGATATATGTGCGTGTAAAAAAGACATTAAGGATATATATGTGCATCCTTTATTAATCTTGAGCTTGTCTGAATGTATATCCAGTTGAATGGATGTGGAAAGAGTTTCCTTTCTGCTTCTGTTCTATGGGTGGTTTCATGCGAAGTCTGTGGTTGAAAACACATCTTAATCGTCTTCCCTGTACCTTGTTCTTGCAGTATTGAAATATATAGGATATTTACTCAAATAAGAAATAATGATTCTCTTTTTGTCTTTAACCATCTCTGATCCTCATCTTATTCCTAAAAACCTCTTACAGGCTCATTTGGGGAATGGAAAGGCGTTCTTATTCGGAATATGGGTTTTCTCCTGGACATGATGACTCTGTTGATGGCCCTCGCTCATTATGTGCACATTTGGTGGCTTCATGGCATGGCATTTCACCTTGTGGATGCAATTCTTTTCCTAAATATCCGTGTAAATATTTATCTGTATGAATTAATGTAATCTCATAGTTTTTCAAATACCTCAGTTTCCCTCTTCTATCTAATGTTTAGTATATCCATGCACTGTTACTAAACTTTAATTCATTTTGAGCAGGCTTTATTAAGTGCCATTGTAAAACGGGTCAAAGGGTTTATTAAACTAAGAATAGCATTGGGAACTCTTCATGGTGCACTTCCTGATGCAACTTTGGAAGAGCTACAAACTTATGATGATGAATGTGCCATTTGCAGGGTATCTCTCTGCCCCTTTGAGATTCCTTGTTCTTATTCCATTTTCCTTTTTATTCGATTCTTTTTTTCTCTGAATATGTAAGCCTTTGATATGCTGGAAATGACAGGAACCGATGGCAAAGGCGAAAAAACTATCTTGTAATCATCTTTTCCATCTTGCATGCTTGAGATCTTGGTATGGCTTAGTCATTGCTTGAAATGTTTACTGGGTAGTGCAAATTGCAATCTTAGGAAAAATTCATATAAAAATATTGCAAAATAATTACAGGTTGGATCAAGGCTTAACTGAAAATTATTCATGTCCCACTTGCCGGAAGCCGTTGTTTATAGGAAGAAGCGAGAATGAGGTAAATCCTCAAACCGTAGATGTTCGGGGTGATGAGCTGCTTGCTCGTGAGATGAGTATGGGACTTGATCAGTTGAATCTTCCTGGTCATGCACTTCAAAATGAAGCTTCCCGTAATCAAATGCACAATCCTCTTGAAAGTAGTGATTGGAGGTCTGTTTTCTTGTATCATAGTCGGTGATTGCTTCTTACCCATTTGCCACTATTGATTTCAGCTAAACCAGCATCTGTTGTGGAATATTATATTGTGCCTGTTGCTGTTCTATCTAATATTTTGTAGAAGTTCTGAAGTGTAAAGAGGATAACTGACAGAAAATATTTGGTAAGACTGTCAAGAAAAGTCGTTTGAGAAGAAATGAATTCATAAAAGATTCATAAGAGTGAGATAATGGATATTCAAGAAGGAGCCTTCACAAGTGCGAGAAGCGGTGGTGATGATTGATATAAAGGATTTTCCCTGAACTGCCTGATTGCTTCAAGGATTTGCTTTGAGCCTTTACTTGTTTACTTTAGTTAGGGATGAGCTAGCCAATAAATGCAAGATGAGGTCCCATAGGACAAACCTTTTTAGCAATTTATATTGTCAACTGACGAAATTAGTGAGAGCTGAACAAAAGTTTGTGTTGTGGAGAAGCACCTCAGTAAGTGTTTTAGGATAAGTAGAAATAAACTAAAATACATACACTGCAAGTTTTTTCTTTGAGAATTGTAACTATATATATATAAGAAAACACTTAGGGGAGTGTTAACCATTTTTACTGCAGAAGAATAGATCAAAGTGATCTATTATACCTACAGACTACCTAACATATCTACCAGAGAATCTGTACTCTCTACATTGCTTTCTTTACACAAAATAAATCAAAAGGATACAATTCATCTTAACATTTTGCAATGAATTGTATTTATCTTCAAAAAATCTTGAGTTCCTCTCTTTCCGTATTGACCACCATATGCAAGCAGGGACCAACCTTCACCACTCTTTCTGTCTCACTGTGTCCCCCTTATTGTTCCAAGTTCTTAGCAGATCAGCAGAATTAGCATGCATAGTCTAACTAAGCCCCACCAAGTTAAGGAACAGAATCCACAATTGAGTAGTGAAAGGACAGTGTATAAACAGATGGCTGTTGGACTCTAAAGCTTTCCCACATAAAACACACCTAGAACATAACTGGAAGCCAGGCTTTCTTGAGTAAGGCAAACTTCTCTAGCAAGCAACCAGCCATGAAAAGCTCACAACCTTGGTAGGAACTTTTGCCTTCCAAATGCACTTCCATAGGCAATTCACAATGGGGTGGATTGTCTGTGAAAGGTTAAGATAAGCAGATTTAACAGTATAAATTCCATTCTTGTTTCTATTCCGGTAAAGAGAATCTTCTTCCTCCTTGAGACCTATGAAAGCAAGTAGCAAAAAGATCATTGATTCTTCCCAGATCCCAATCATTCAACCCTCTCCTGAAGATGATATTCCAGCCATTCAGTCCCCAAGCACTATCTAGTTTGATGTCAGGAAGTGATGCTATAGACAAAAACTCAGGAAATATATCTTTTAGTGGCCCATGACCTACCCATTTATCATGTCAAAATGAAGTCCTCCCATTGCCCACCCTTGTGTATCATCTGAAAAGAATCCCATAGTTGTCTGATAGCTTTCCAGATCCCTGTCACATGAGGGGTGTTGACTGGACTTGTACACCACTGATCTGTCTGGCTATATTTTTCACCAATGATTATTCTCCACAAGGGATTAAGTTCAGAACTATACCTGCACAACCACTTCATGATTAGGCTTTGATTATGTGCTTTTAAGTTCCTAAAACCTATGCCCCCTTCCTTCTTGCTAAGTAATGAGAGATTCCCAATTAACCAAGTGTGTGTTCCTCTTATCTATGTACGCTGTCATATGAAGTTTCTCCTTAAGTATCAGTTGTATCCCTTACATTGACTGTTATTGGAAACAATGACATGACATATGTTGGAAGAGAATCCAGTACTGAGTTCACCAGAACCATCCTGCCTCCCAAGGACAAATATTGACTCTTTCATGTTGCTAGCCTTCTTTCACCCCTCTCCAAAACCCCACTCCAATTATCTTGTTCTTTATATTTTGATCCCAGAGGTAATCCGAGATATGTAGTTGGCAATTATTCCACCTGACACCCTACAATAACAGCTAAAACCTGAATATTATGAACCCCATTGACAGGGTACATACAACTCTTTCTCCAATTCACATGTAGCCCAGATATTGCTTCAAAAACTACTAAGATAAGTCTCAGATATTTTAATTGTTCAGCTTCAGAATCACAAAAAATTAAAGAGTCATCAGTATACAATAAATCTGTAATGGTCAGAGTGTTGGTTTTCTCTATTAGACACAGAGAAGCCCTTCAACCAGGCATTCCTCTTAGCATAGTGAATCATCTGCCCCACTTCCATAGCTATCAGGAACAGAAGGGGGGACAAGGGGTACCCTTGTCAATTCTGGAAAGCACTCCTGGTTTGCGCCCTTTGCCCAAGTGAAACTCCCCCCCGATAAAGGTGGGTCAACCAATTCCCACTCTCCTATAATATTCAAAAGTTCTCTTTATCCTACATGATCAAAATTCCTCCCCTCCCACTTGCCTTCAGCTCCACATGTTACTACAAAGATGTTAACAATTAAGTCACAATTCCCTTCTAACTTGGTCTCTTGAAAGCAGTATATGTCTGCTTTCCATTCCTGCATCAGAGACTGTCACCCCATTTTGTCCAAGTTGTTTTGCCCCCTAACATTCCATGATATAGTATGTATTCTCATTGAGAATTATTTTAATTCTCCTCCTGCTCCTTGATCCCTCACTTTAAATTTGATGCCGAACTCCAATTTTTTCGCCTCCTTCGAACCTTTGGATTTTGGAGTAGCTGATGCCGATATACTCGTCTCGGTTAACTTCTCTCGTCTATTCCTGTCTAGCTTCATGAGTTGAGTAAAAACCGCTCACAACCTTTAAAAATAACTCCGAATTGCTTGCTCAGCTTCATTATGTTTCGATGCACCCATAAATTGACATCTGATTATGCTATTTGTATCTGCATCTCCAGCGGCACAGCTTCCTCAATTGGCCATTGTTGATTGTCAATTGAGGACACCTCTAAACCATTAGGCCCCTGCCTGTGTAATCAGAGCTGATAACATGTTCCCCTTCTTCTTGGAATTCCCCCTCCTCCGCCTCCGTGTTCTTCTTATCTGAAGAATTGAAGCTTGGGAATCGGCAGATTGCCATTGGAGTTGTTGAATGCTCCTGCTCTGTTAGAGTCATCAACATCTGGAATTTTATCGCCATTTTCTCATCATCTAATGTGTCATAAGTGGTAGACGAAATAGAGCCAGCTTCAATAACGACTAATAGAGGGCCTGGACCAATTATCCTCTTCTTTTTAATTGTTATTGGGCTCGGATCCAGGCCCCTCATGGCCTTGTCCTTGTGAATCTAGCGCTTTAGTACTTGAGGAGTCCCCCACGTGCCCCACCAGCAAATTTTGAACATTTGAGCAATCCATTTGCCTCTCCGCCCCCACGTGCCTATCTTCTCCAAACCTTAATATCTTTGACACATGAGACTCATGTGATAGAACAGGTAGGGTTTCGCCGTTGTTATTCATCTTCTCACTTAGCATCAGAGCCCCTTCACTCCAGATCGGCAGGGTAAAATTAAACCATTTTTCTCCAATTCTACTGAGCGTGGAATTATTTCCGGTGGACCTTTCACTTTAATTCTTGCCCATTTCATATGATTCTTTATAGTGGTCTCCTCTTTTGTTTCAATCCACCCGCTGCACTTCTTGCCAATTTCTACCATAGTCTCCTTCGTCCTAAGGTGTAAAGGAAGACCAATGATTCTGACCCATAACCAATCTGTAATTTTTTCTTCTCTCGTGAAAGTGGCTTCCGGTGACCATCACTT
>NC_064289.1:23376823-23391736 GCF_019186545.1 Solanum stenotomum | reverse complement strand
GACTTATGTGGCACACCATGCGACTCCACGCAGTATATATATATATATATAATTCGGTTTTTTTTGGTTTTTCGGTTTTTATCTTTTAAAATCCAAAACCAAACCAAAAAACCAAACAAAGTAATTATTAATCCAAAACCAATCCGAAAAACCAAAAAACCAACCCAAATAAAATTTCGGTTTGGTTTGGTTTGGTTATTCGGTTTAATCCGAATAGTGCACACCCCTAGGAACTACATAAACTTACCAGATTCTTATATTAGAATATTGACTTCAATAATAAATTTCATGTCGATTTTGTTACTCCACACTTTGCCTTTTGACCACTATCATAGTGCCTGTCCAAATAATCAAGGATGAAAAATGATAAAGTTACACACCATAAGATTTTTTCCCCAAAAAACAATTAAAATTACAATAAAAATTTAATGAAAATAATTACCTAAGGTATATCGACATCTCCATTTCTGAATCTTCTCAAGTTTTTCACCATCTTCGTCACTATTCATATTTGTTTTATACTTACAAAACGAAATAGTTATTGCAATCATCAAAAATATTAATACAAAAACAACATAAGTTAGGAACTTCAACCTAAATTTAAATACTAAAAGAACTAATAAATCATATAAAAGGGATCATTTCAATATTGTTTTAAATATGAATAGAAAATGGCTAGATTATTTTTAAAAAAATAGCATATGAACAATAAAATTATCATATTAGTAATTCATGCACTTACAATATTAAAAGATAATGTACATGATTCACTGACATGAAATTCTTCAGAAGTTCTTTATTTCTCTATCATCGGTTTCTTTTTCTTCCTCGCATTGGAGAGGTGATCCCTTCAATCGTAAAAAATAATTGCAGCACAAACAATTCAGATAGTAATTCTTCTTTTATAATCTTAATGAGTGCAATCATACTTTTGTTTAAATATTATTCTTGTTTGGATGTTATTTTTTCTTAAAACATGTTTGAAATCGTATTTTGAAGAGTTGATTTTAAGAAGATAGAAATGATGAAGTTAGGAGTAGTATTTTTTTTTAAAGACGTGCCTTATAAGGTTTAGATGATTTTTAAGGTTAAGGTTAGTTTTTTTTTTTTGAAATTTAAATTTTAAATTTTAAATTTAGGTAGTTGATCATGGCTGATTTTAGCCTTTTTTTAAGGACGTAAGTTTTATCTTTTTTTTTTATTGACAATTTTTTTTTCTATTTTAAATAATGCATATTATCTTGAAATATTTTTATTAATAAGTATATACTTTACATTTATGTTATATTTAAGTTTATTGTATTTTTTATTTTTCATTTGAATACATTTACTCTAAATATTTTGATTTTAAATGAGAAAGTAGTATGTAATGGAGTCATATTAATGTGTAGTTTTTATTTTTATTTTGGCGAAATGGTCTAAAGGACCCTTGTACTTGTATGAGTTTGTATTCTAGACTCTTCTACTTAATCTTTTGTCAACTGAACCCTTAAACTCAATTAAAATGAAACTTTTAAACCCTTTTGACCATTGACCGAGCTCATGTGACATTTTTTTTTGCCAACTCATTATAGCGCGTGCTATCACACTTTAAAAGGCGAGTGAGAGCACTGAGTTCGCTTTAGAAAATATTAAATAATAAAAAAGAAAAGAAAAAAAAAGTTCTCAACTCCTCCTTCCATTGTTGTCCCCAAAACCCTAGCCACTATCAAATTTACTAGCTTCAGCAAGCCCATCAATTAAAGTATCATAAACAACCTCATTTGGTTTTACTCCTGCTTTGTACATTTCATCAAAGACATCAACACCCCTACTCATGCACACATAACTAGTAATTAGTGCAGAGAAGGTAGAACATGAAGGTTTAAATCTCAATTGGGTGTTTTTTGTGAGTTTTAGCGATGTAAGTTTCGAATGTTGAACAAGGAAGCATTCAATGGTGATTTCGCTTCAGTAGCTATGGATCTTCAATGGTAGTTATTTGGTGATTTGAGTGATGACGATGAACAGAAACTGAGCGATTTCGCTCCGATAACTATGAATCTTCCATGGTGGTTGATTATTTATTGTTTTAAGTGACGGATGATTAAGAGAAATTGAGAAGAGAGTAAATAGATTTTTTTTTAGTGTTGAACTCTGGGTTTGAGTTTTGACTGTGTGTGGTCTTGTTCTTTGAGACTCAAAAATCAGCCACAACCCAACATTAAGAAAATGTTGTCGGTTCATGTTAGTTAGTCAAATGCTACCTACCAAGAAACCCCCAACTTGTGGTTTTCTAATATTCATTTTCATTTTTCGAAGAAGAAAGGAATTAGGGGAATAGAGATGGCGTTAATGGTGGTTGAGGCGGAGGAATGGTGAAAGATAACATTATTTTATTTTATTTTTTAAATCAGAAACTTCTTATTTTTATCTCTTTCATGGAGTAACATTTTTGGTTAATAATTTAAAAATAAATTTGAAATAATTATGACGTGACATTAATATATCTGATGTGGATATGACATGTCATTTATGTAAGAGAGAGTGAGCTACACACATGGTTAGAGGGGTTTAAAAGTCTTATTTTAGTTGAGTTTAAGGGTTTAGTTGACAAATGATTAGGTAGAAGAGTTTGAAATACAAACGCATACAAGTACAAGGGTCCATCAGACTATTTCGCCTTTTATTTTCATTGGCTTCTTTATTATTTTTTAAAATAATTAAATAGATGTCAATCAATAAAGATAGATATTTTAATTATGATAAAAATAAGAGTCCAAAATAACATAAACTTTAGTTACATGTGCTAATTTGGCCCTTTTTAAGGACGTAATTTTTATCTTCTTTTTTCTAATTGACAGTTTTTTTCTTTCTATTTTAAATAATGCATATTATCTTGAAATTTTATATTAATAAGTATATACTTTACATTTAGATTATCTTTAAGTTTATTGTATTTTTTATTTTCATTTGAATTCATTTACTCTAAATATTTTGATTTTGAATGAAAAAATAGTATGTAGTGGAGTCATATTATTTTCATTGGCTTCTTTATTATTTTTTAAAATACTTAAATAGATGTCAATCAATAAATATAGGTATTTTAATTATGATAAAAATAAGAAAAAAAAATAACATAAACTTTATAACATGTGCAATCAATTATCTTTTAAAAATGAAAAATTAAAAAAAGTTATATTAATTGTGGTAACTATCTTTAAAAAGATCATATTAAATAAAATACGTATATTAATTGTGGTAACTATCTTTAAAAAGATCATATTAAATAAAATACGTATTTTTAAATTTTTTTTAACTAATTTGTAACTACCGCATATTTTTTTAAAATTAGTTTTTTTTACTAATTAAATCTGTTTTTAAAATGCTGACATTTGTCACTATTTGGATAAGTTAATGACATGTGTCTATTTTTATTTAAAAGTGTGTATTTAAATATTTTATATAGTTATATAATATTTAATTATTTATTATTTAAAATTCTGAAAAATTATGGCGCTGACATGTGACATTTTTTCTTCTCCTATTATATATAGATAGATTTGAATCCCTAATCAATTTCTAATGATATAGACTAATAAAACAAAGTTCATTGCAATTAGTAGTTGTAAATGGTGCCCTAACACATCTTAACATATTAGTAGCAACTCTTTTATTTTAATAGAGCCGTCACTATGAGCTAGGCCCGTTGGGCCGGTCTGACCTAACCCGTGATTTGATAGGGCTGGACTACGATTTTTGAAGTCCATTTAAGAAAAAGACTTTTTAGCCCAGCCTGAATAAGCCTGTCAATTTGTGGGGCTTGAGAAATATGGATAGGGCCGGCCTGTTGGCCAAATAAAAATTAATTAAAAAATTAAAATAAAATAGAGTATTAAAAATAACAAGAGTCTAAACTCAAAATCTGTTTAAAGTTTGAAATATTACCATTTAAATACAAATTATGTTTATAAAATATGTATTGCATAAAATAAAAATTCCATAAATTTCTAGGGAATCACTACATAGGCCGTAACCTATGGAATATTGTCATAGTTTTTGTGTTTTATTATGATCATTGGAAAACAATTATGTTAATATTTCTATATAACTATTTACGCTTGTATTATAAAATAATTTTATTTGTGGATTTGATTAACAGGTAGTAACATTAACACTGTATAATATTGTCTTGTCGATATTTATGCTAGTATTTTTAAATTATAATAATTTTTAAAAATTATAAAAAATATACTTTTAAAAAAAGAGGGCAGACCCAGCAAAGCCCGTAGCCCACATACTTGTGGGCTGGATCGATCATTTTCTGGCCCACACAAAAAATGGGCTAGTCCAACCTAGCCCGTCAAATTTTAAAATTTATATGGGTTAACCCGGATGGGATGGGGCAGCCCATATTGACTGCTCTAATTTTAAACATCCACAAGAGCGGTTATATGTCCTAACTTATCTTCCTGAGAAAAATGGGCTGCACCATATATACACTCAAAAAAATAAATCAGCGGGCGGCAATGACGAATAAATTCTATAATTACGAACAAAATTTATCGCTTGTCCTATTTAGCAACGGAGATACGACTAATTATATATATAAAAAAATTAACTTAATTACGAATAATTTAACGACAAGTTAGGCAGACAATTTCAGTTTTTTTTTAGGATAAACTATCTTATTAGACATACATCACTACTCTATATACTAATATTATCTTTACTTTTAAAAATTACATATATTACCACTTTTAGTATTTTATACCATATATTAATATATTATTTAAAAATACAATTAGATACCCACATTCCTTAAAACTATTACTGATTAATTATTTGCTTAAATAACTCTTTCACTCCAAATCAACCACTATCTCTTAATTCTCCCCTCCCATGTTTATCACTCAATTATGTCTCCTCCTTTTTTATTCAAGAATTTCACCTTACAATTTCATTTCAACAATAGTTAATCTACTCTCTTCTTCTCAAGGTATCATCACCACAAATTCTCCTGAACCCAAATATTATTTTATATTGTTCATTTATCATGAGTTCCAATCACAGTAACTGCTACAGAGAAAACTTTCAATTCATAGTGGGTCTTGATTGTTTGTCTCCGAAAGAAATGGATCTTAGTTTTGATTATGTTATGCCACAGCGCAAAAGGATNAAGGGCCCTCAAATTAAATTAAATTAACATCTTTGCAATAAGTTTCTCAATTAAAATCATATCCCATTTATACGAACTAGCATAATATTAATATAAGAAATTAATACACGTTGAAAGATGAAAGAAAAAATGTTGCTCGTAATTTTTTTAAAATTAATATCATACCAATTTTTAGGTTAAAAAATAGAGAATGCTAAGGTAGGCAGCCGACAACATAACCAAATTATTTATTTATTTATTTTTGTTTGAATGATTAAAGTAACATTCAATAGGATTTATATCACATACACTACATTTTCTTAAATATATTATCTTGTATAATTTAGCCTGATTATTTATTTTAGAATATCAGTTGATAATATTAAATAAAATTAATTACAATTATAAGCATTTAAAAAATCTGATTGTATTTAAATTCTATCAAACACTTAGCGTTTGATCATAAATTCTTAAATATTTTTTTGTAAATTTTATCATGTGTGCGTTTGGCCATAAAGTTTGAAAGAAATATTTAACTTTCCTAAAAAATAGCAAACATAGCTAGATAATTATATTTAAATTGTAAAAATTTATGATTAAATACCAAAAAATTATCTAAAAATATTAGGATAAACTACCTTATTAGACATACATCACTACTGTATATACTAATATTATCTCTACTTTTAAACAATTACATATATTACCACTTTTAGTATTTTATACCTTATATTAATATATTATTTAAAAATACAATTAGATACCCACATCCCTTAAAACTATTATTGATTAATTATCTGCTTAAATAACTCTTTCACTCCAAATCAACCACTATCTCTTAATTCTCCCCTCCAATATTTATCACTCAATTATGTCTCCTCCTTTTTTATTCAAGAATTTCACCTTACAATTTCATTTCAACAATAGTTAATCTACTCTCTTCTTCTCAAGATATCATCACCACAAATTCTCCTGAACCCAAATATTATTTTATATTGTTCATTTATCACGAGTTCCAATCACAGTAACTGCTACAGAGAAAACTTTCAATTCATAGTGGGTCTTGATTGTTTGTCTCCGAAAGAAATGGATCTTAGTTTTGATTATGTTATGCCACAGCGCAAAAGGATTAAAGGGAATATTGTAGAGAGTTTTTGTTTGCTGGTGTTCTTCTAAGACTTTCTTTGGTTACTGTGATATGGATGTGGTAGTACCAATATTAATAGCCCTTGAAACATGTGTATCCAATAAGTAGTAATCTTAATTAAGATCTGAGTTGTATTTTTAGTTATGGGGTATCTGAACATGTATATGAATCCACTATTAAATTTCGGATACACGATTTTTTACAACACAATAATATTAATGATACGACATATACTCTACAATCGTGATTTGTTCATAGAGTCATGTGTTTCAACTACATTTCATATTTAGATACACATAATTAAATGTACATGCTTATTATATATTCGAGATACATGTTTTTGGAGTATGAAATTTAGATACACATAATTAGATGTATATGCTTCTTCTTTTTGTATATTCCATATTTAGATACACATAATTAGATGTATATGTTTACTATGTATTCGAGATACATGTTTTTGATATAACATATGCAATTGATACTTGATACATCAAATTCATACTAGATACATGTAAAAGATACATGAAATTAATATTAGCTATATATATAAATAGATACATAAAATTAATACTAGATACGTATAACAAATACATGAAATTAATGTACTTGTATGACACTCATGTATCTAAATGTTTAGTTTGTTGGATACATCATATATTGATAATAGATACATCAAATTAATGAATTTATTATTTTAAGAGTAATAGTTTGAAATTAATCAAATTACATTACCAAGATATACATTTTTTAATCTTATATTAATAATATTAATGAATTTACTATTTCAAAGAATAACAAAAAGAAATTAATTATCTATGTATTTTGAAAATCCTCAATTACTCCTCTAATTAAGGAAATAAGTTACAACCAATTAATTTAAATAAATAAATTTTGTATCTCAATTTTAAAATTCTACAGATATATGTATCTCATGGATTCAGACTCATGTATCCTAATCATGAATATGGTAGATAAGTAATATTTGAAACTATTGGGAATCTTAGTTATTTAGATCTAAACTAGTGGGATTTATGTGATTTGCCTTTATTTTTTATAGTGATTCACTATTAAGGATTACATTTATTCGAGAAAAGTTCACAAATAATCTCTTTACGACTAGAAAATAAACACCATTTCTAAAACTAATAAGAATAACTAATAGGAATATCCTTTACTCACTTTTTTTCATGCGAAAATAATATCAAGATAAAAGTACCCTCAATTTTTAAAAGCAGAAAGACTCACACAACAACATATATTCTCCCCGGTCAATTTTACTATCTGAAACTGCTGAGCTAGTGTGGACATCTATGGCTCTACCTAAACATAGATTCATAACGTGGTTGGCTGTACAAGGAAGATTACTCACGTAGGAGAGGAAACTGAAATTACACATTCAGGTGGAGGACACTGATTGCTGCCTTTGTGATAAGAAGGTCATGGAGAATACAATAGACTTATTTGTGAAGTGTGAGTGGGCACAGGCTATATGGAAAGAGGTGGAAAAATGGACAGGAATAGCGTTGCAAATCAATGGGATCAAGCAGACACTGGAAAGAATAAGATTGAAGCACTGGAAGAAAGTTAAGAAGGAGACTATTGCGGCTACTTGTGGAGCAATCGTATATCACATATGGAGAGCCAGGAATTGGAAAAAGTTCAAAGGCAAGTCTGTACATACAAAGGAGGCGGCAACACAGATCAAAAAGGACATTATAGAGCGATTACAATTTCTTAGTAGTTCAAAGAAAACACAGAGTTGTAGGAGTTTTGTTCAACTTTTACTTTGTAATTAAGTTTTTTGCTTTGTAGGAGGCCTAATCCCTGTTACAAGGTATAGGTGCTCTTTATTTGCACGAATTTTGATGGTAATGGTAATCTTTTACAGTTGTTTACAAAAAAAAATAAATTTTACTATCTGGGTATCAAACAATTGTTTATGGGTTTAATTTTATACGTTTTTAAAGAAAAATATTAATTAAAAGAGATATTATCATTATTTATTTTTTAAGACATGATTTTTAAATATTTATTCTATTCATGCACCATAAATGAGATATTTTAAGTTTTTAAGAATAATTACTATTAAGAGTAAAATAACAAAACATAATTAATTGTAATTTAAATGTGTAAAATAAAAAATATATTTTGAGACAACTAATGTTAGAAATCATGAAAATACTCATCATTGGAGATACAGAGTATTTGTTATATTTTTCTTTTGTGCGTTCCTTAAAAAATATTAGCCAGAATGATAATTTAATTAATATTCTTAATTCTTATCTCAATTTAATGGAGTACAACTACTTTTTAAAGAGAACACTTTATTAACCTCTTTCCACATTTCTGGAGTAAGGATAAAAGGTGAAAATTAATAATTAATTTTAATTTTTAAAGGGACAATAGTTGTGGATGAATTATCATAAAATTAGCATGACTACTAATAAAGAAGAGATAGTAGTGTTAATTAGAAAAATATTTACAGAAGCTTAACTAATATAGTTGTGCGAAACTCCATTAGTTTGATACTTGGATAGTAAACTCATTTTCTATACTATTTCTTTTTAATGTTTCACATGTTATTTACTGCCCCAATCAACAATAGTTGCGTGAATCTCCATTGTTCATTTGATATTTGTATAGATATTTGTATGGTGGACCCATTTTCTGACTTTGTACCATTCCTTTTCCACTCACCCCACTTTTCTTTTATTTTTTAAAAATTCGTTTTACTCCTAACAAATACCCAACTCTTAAATACATAATTAAGTCATTAATATATTTAATAAAAATATTAATAAATATCTTTTTAGTCAATATAACTAAAAAAGTTTTTAGGACTGAATATTAAAAATAATCTTATTATTTAATATTTTTATAATATCAAATAAATTAAAAAGGACCGTATATTCTCAATTACTAACATTTACAGAAAATCAAATTAATTCAAATTTATTGTTCCATAATTTTTTTTGTTCTCTTTTAGTTCATATATGTGCAGTCATTTTCTTAACATAGATTATTAGATATTGCTTAGTTATAATTTTTTTAAATACTTAATAGGAAATGTAAGTAAAAGATATATCGTAAATGAATGTGAAGACTTGTTGTTATATAGAAAAATGAATTTTAATAATAATACTAATATTATAATATAAATGGCGGTAGTCCGCCCAGTCATAGATCAAGCAAGTCAATATCCTTAGAGGTAGTCCAACTACATAAGAATCGAAATACACAAGAATTTAAACATAGTTTCTCAGGCTGCATGGTTTAATTATTTTACCCGAGCAAAGAGCCTGTCAAGAAGCAAATACATACTTTTATTGAGCCCATGTGTCTGATAGTTCTAACCGGGTATGAGATGCCCTACTTAATAAACTCTTTTTTTGGGCTAAAAACCACGGCTCATCAGACGGAGTCACAAAGACAAAGCCAATAAAAGTAGTACTAGATCCGACTGTACCTCAATCTTAGAACCAAGTCGAGAAGCCATACTAAAATTTCTCTATATTTAAATAAAGCTTAGATCCGTTCGTGGTCTATATAAAAGAGAAGTTAGTTATCCGGCATAGATATAAATTTTTAGCCGGATATAGTTACGGCTTAGATCGGAGAAATTGGAAAAATAAAAGACAGGAAAAATTAGAAAAGAAAGTACCTTGTTGTTACCAAACCGCACACTTTATTACTCCGGCCAAAGTCCGACAAACTTACAAAACTTAGAAAGTAAAGTTTACAAGAAAGAGAGAGAGTACAAAAAGGAAGAGAGGGATCTCCAAAACCTGCTTCCTCCATTAAAGAAAAACAAACTTATTTATAGGAAAAGAAAACATCTTTGTACAGGATACGGGGCCTCTATCTGGGTCCTGGTAACAGTGTATCTACTGTTGAGCTACAATGTTGCTACAGTAGTCTGTGCCTTTTACTATTCCGGAAAAGCTTAACACTGCTATATCTTGTCCTTTAGTTTTGCCAAAAAATCTTCGGCTTTCTTCAGTGCATTTACTGGACTTTCTTCTTCATATGGTTGAGCTTCGTGCATATCTTCACTTGTTTCACTACGCATTGATGAATCTGATTTTGCGTAATGCGTTAGATTTAGAAGAATCTTTTTCTTTACTTCTTCTATATACTTCATAATCACTTCATCTTGTTCTTCTTCATCATGATTAGAAATTTTTCTAGCCATATGTTTTACGAAAGTTGAATCATCAGTCATAATTCCTTTATTAGGAATCAATTTATAATTGTGTATGGTTTTTGTTATTAGATTTAGCAGTTCTTGTCCGTATATAGACTTTGTTTGAGGATCTTTCTTCATCAACTTGTCCCAAAAATTATTATAATAAGTTCAGTATAGTCAAGGGATTTGTTCCTCAGTGAAATCTACTTCTGGAACCCATTTGTGAATCCATGGAACAGAGAATTCTATAAAAAAAATATATCTGTTCAATTTGTTGAAAATAACAAATATGTTCTTGATGATATAACTTGTTGAGATCTGGGGAAATCTTGACCCATTCTTTGTATAACTTGAGAAATGGTTTGAACAATATTTTTATGGTTGACTCGTGGTATGACCACCAGTTTAAAAACCAATTTGGAATAGGGTTAACAAATATCTTGGCACATACTTTTATAAACCAAGTATGTTTGTGCCTCTCATTGTTATAGCAAATGACTTTATTAAATGCCTGAACATAATCCCAATAGGTAAAGCTTACCATGACTTTGTTCAGACTGAACTGTCTTTCAGTCATTGAGGAAATACCCCAATCTTCAATATGAATGATATGCTTTATAATCATTTTAGAGAAGTTATAAACATTCTCACTTGTATTATATCCTGAAAAGTGTTGAAATTCAACACCTGTGCTTATAAGCAGAGTTTCATAATATTTCTGAGTTTTGTATGACTCACCCGAAAAATAGAGCTCATTTACTAGGTACCTTTGGAATATCTTCCAAGGCTCTTCTCTTCTCTGTATGTCAGAATTTTCTAATAGAAATATCACTTCTCTTTTTTCTACCTTTTCATCTGTTTTGATATCATCAACGTCTTCTTTGGCGACTGAAGCAAAAGTATTACCTTGCTTTTGTGTTAAAAATTCTTGTAGTTGAGCATGTAATGGATCACTTTCTGGAATATCTTCCAGATGTATTGAAGAGGCTTTCTCTTGCGTTCTAGAGCTTAAGTTGTATAAACTCATTCCTCCCCTTTGTATGATTGGAGAGCTAGACGAGGATCCATATGACGATCCGGATGTTTTTGACGAGGATGTTCTTCCCCTTCCGCGAGTATAACTGCTTTTTCCTCTAGCCTTGGTTATCCAAGGAGGATCCATCCTGCAAACATAGCATTTAGTTTTAATCATTCAAGAGGTTATAAACTTCATAACAATAAAATCTTTCATAAAGCTCTTGTTCAATCATGTAATTATTGACGATATCCATCACCATTTCGTCTATAATTCTCCATAATATATGTTCCTGTACATCTCTATTAAGAGGAACTGCCTTCAAAATCATAACCAAATCTTTATCAAGAAAGAAGTCAAGAAAACCCATAAGAAGAAAGATATTCTCTAGATAAGAAGTCTGGAGGGAATTATCACTTCCCTTTTTAGAATGAATTTCGAAATCAAAAGGGGCTAATTGTGCCTGCCACCTAGCAAATATTAACTTAGACGCATCATGTTTAAAATCTTTATCAAACATATACTTGATTGACTGAGCATCAATTTTTATCAAGAATTTTTGATTATATAAATCATCTTGAAATTTTAATACGCACTTAACAATAGTTAACATTTCATGAGCTACCGTCGCATATTTTTTCTGAGCATCGCTCCATTTGCCTGCATGAAATCGAATAAGATATTCATTTTTATCATGCGAATTAATTTGTTTCAATATGCCTCCATACCCAATATTAGACTTATCTGTCTCTACAATCTTTGGCTAAGCAGGATTAACAAGGGTTAAACAAGACAAAGATTTAACTTTTTCTTTAATAGTCTTTACAAGATCTGTGAGACTATTAGTCCAAGTCTTCTTGTGATCCTTTTTTAGTCTGTGGTATAACAGAGCTAAATCTCGAGACAAATTCTTGTAGAAGGGGGAAATGTAGTTTAAACTTCCCAGAAACCGCTGCAATTGCGTCCTATCCGTAATAATATCAGGGAACTTTCATGCGAATTCAATAGATCGCTGAATAGGAATCATTTTTCCTTGACAAATCAAATGACCCAAAAATCTAACTTCTGTTTGAGAAAGACTCATTTTAGGCTTAGATATGACCAAACCATTTTGAATAACTATTTTCTTAAAAATGTCTAAATGCTTAATATGCATTTCAAGAGTCTTTGAGTATACCAAAATATCATCAATATAAACTATGATGAAATCCAAATAAGGATTGAAGATATCATTCATTATCTTTTGAAATTCTGAAGGAGCATTTTTTAACCCAAAAGGCATTACATTCCAGTAGTACTGTCCAAACGGAACATTAAATGCCGTTCTATAAGAATGGTCTCTAAATATTTGGATTTGTCAATAGCCAGATTTTAAATCAAATTTTGAAAATATATTAGCATTATATAATCTGGTTAATAAATCTCTTTTATTTCGAATAAGATATCTAATCCATTTTAAAAATTTATTTAAAGGTTTATAATATATAACTAACCTGGGAACACCTCGTTCTTTTTCTACCGCGTTATTAACATAAAAAGCAGTACACGACCATGGTAACTTGGAAGACTTTATCAAACCCTTTTGTAATAAATTATCAATTTCTTTTTTGCATAATTCAACTAGTTCGGTATTCATCTGACAAGGACGTGATTTGGTAGAGATATTTTCCTCAGAGAAATCATCTTCATATGGAAGAGATACAATATGCTTTTTTCGATTCCAAAAAGCACTAGGATGATCAGCACAAATATCAATGGCCATTTTTTCAGAAATGAATTTAATCTTTTCCTGTACTTTAGTAGATTTTAAAGTATCGAATATATTCATACTAAATATCTCAAGTTGTAAATAATCAACATGCTTTTGCTTCATTTCAATTAGAGTATTAATATCTCTAGAAATAGGCTCGGTGATAAAAGTATAACT
This sequence comes from Solanum stenotomum, assembly GCF_019186545.1. Taxonomy (NCBI): domain Eukaryota; kingdom Viridiplantae; phylum Streptophyta; class Magnoliopsida; order Solanales; family Solanaceae; genus Solanum; species Solanum stenotomum. The sequence continues at coordinate 23,378,321 of NC_064289.1, read as the reverse complement.
AATATCTTGATTTTTATAAGTAGCAGAAAATCCTTTAGCATTTATATTGGTAAAAGGATAAATTGCATTTATAAAAGGAGTTCCTAGAATAATAGGAGCGTATAACTGATTTTTTACTAAGAAAAAGAAGTGAGGAATACAAACTTTATTTTGGCAAATACGAGTATTTGATAATTTATACTTTATCTAAAGCATGACCAGATGCAGATTTAACCATAAGAGTTGTTTTCTCAAAATATTTAGTAGGTACTAGACCTTCTTGAATGCAACAAACATCAGTGCCACTATCAATCATAGCTATGCTAGTTATAGAAAAAGCATTATCAATTAATATAGTACATTTAGCATACCATTTATGAGATGTAACAATTTGCATCATTCCTAAAAACATATTTTGTTTTGGATCAATATTCGAAGTGTTGGCAAGAGTATTATCTTCAGCACTAGATTCATCTACCTTAATTTTTCCTTTGCTTTTAGCAGACTCAATCTAAGTAAGATGGTGGTCATAAATAATATGATTTTGTTTAAGAAATTTATTTTCTTCCTTCAAATGCTAAATTTCTCCTTTTAAATCATCAAAAGAGGTATCACGAATAATCATAGTTTGTTTAGAGAGAGTCTATTATGAACTTCAGACAAAGAATAAGGAGCAGAATAATTAAACTCATCTTTAACCTTTTTATCATTAGGAATACTAGATGAAGAACTAGTTTTACCAGCAACTAATTGGATGATCTTTTCACAAAGAGTATTATCAGTAACTTCTTTTAGAAGTTCTATCACATTGTCTGCAGTGATAGTGAACATATTCATGTCTTCGAATTGAGATTGCAACTTATAGAATTCATCATGTTCACAGTGACAAGTATCACCATGACATTTGCAATCATCATTCGAATCTTGTTATACCTTACTAGAAGACTCAGGTTGATCATCCTCTGTTGCATAACTTGCTTCAGAATCATCATAATCTGATTCGGAACCAAAAGTATATAAAAAGCTATAAATCTTTTCCTGAATATCTTCATCAAGTTCTAGAGTCTTAAGCTTTTCAAGCTTACAATTTGGAGCTATATGCCTAAATTTTCCACATTTTTAACATTTGATCTTATCAAGATCTCGCTTAGACCTATTCTTGGTAAATCTATTATATTTACGATGAGCCCTACGCTCTTCTCTTTCTTCTCTAGTCCTTCTTCTAGATCTTCTTCTCTTCCGATGAGATCTATTAGCTTCAAATTTAGAGGTTTCACGGTTAGTACTTTTGGATGTAGCTGGTAAACCAAACTGAGTACAAAAATCTCCCAATTGAGATTTTTCTATAAGTTTATCCATCTTAAGTTGTCTAGAGAGTTTTAACTCGTTGCACAGATTTATGTCTTCTTGCGTACAAGCCCCAATAACCTTTCCATAAGTAAAATAATTATAGGGAATAATTCCTTGCGGATCTGTAAGAGTCTTTTTCACTCTTTTTGCAAATAAAAAAGGTAAACCA
>NC_064289.1:23351823-23371823 GCF_019186545.1 Solanum stenotomum | reverse complement strand
GGCTCCATTGTTTGTTTGATATTTGTATAAATATTTGTATAGTGGACCCATTTTTCTTACTTTGTACCATTCCTTTTCCACTCACCCCACTTTTCTTTTATTTTTTTTTAAATATTTTTTTTACTCCTAACAAATACCCAACTCTCAAATACATAATTAAGTCATTGATATATTTAATAAAAATATTAATAAATATCTTTTTAGTCAAAATAACTAAAAGAGTCTTTAGGACTGAATATTAAAAGTAATTTTATTATTTAATATTTTTATAATATCAAATGAATTAAATAAGACCATATATTCTCAATTACTAACATTTACAGAAAATCAAATTAATTCAAATTTATTGTTCCATAATTTTGTTTGTTCTCTTTTAGTTCATATATATGCAGTCATTTTCTTAACAGAGATTATTAGATATTGCTTATTATAATTTTTTTAAATACTTAATAGGAAAATGTAGGTAAAAGATATATCGTAAATGAATGTGAAGACTTGTTGTTATATAGAAAAATGAATTTTAATAATAATACTAATATTATAATATAAAAATTGATATAATAATAATAATAACAATAATATATATATAGAAAAAGACAATAGGGAAAAAAATGCTCCTACTTCTCTCTGCTTTCAACCCAAGTATGGATATCAAGATGATCGACACTAACTGTAATTTCGATAATCTGTCCATCCCTCCCAAACCCCCGGACCCGCCCTCCATTGAAACCTTTAAGCCCTGCTCCCCTGAGTTTAGCTTTAAAGACAAATTGCTAGCTGATGAGCCAATTATTGATATAAATATGAAAGCTTATGAAGAAAATCAATTGCACAACACCCAATCCAACTCGGGAGAAGAATCTGACATACTAATTAATGGTATTAGAACCATTAATTTGTCTAATGCGGAAAAGGAGCGACTTCATGGCCCATAGAAATTTTTGCTCATAATAAAGCTGATGGGGAAAAGAATAGCTCACCATTATCTAAAGTAAAAAATTCAAGATATCTGGAAGCCCACGGAAAATTTCCCTCTTATCGACCTGGGATCTGACTATTATATCGTCAAATTTTCCAAGGAAGAGAACATGAGGATCGCACTACAAAAGGGGCCATGGTTCATCAATGACCATTACCTCTCTATTCGAAGGTGGGAACAAAATTTCGTGCCTAATAAGGCAAATCTAACACATTCAGCCGTTTGGATCAGGCTTCTGCACCTTCCAACGGAATTCTACGATGGACTGTTACTATCAAAAATAAGAAGTGCAATAGGTAAACTACTAAAGGTTGATGCATGCACGAGTGCTACTCTCAGAGGAAGATATGCTCGCTTATGTGTTGAAGTCCCTATGGATGTTCCAGTCATTAATCACATTTAAATAGGGTCATACACACAAATGATAATATATGAAAGGGAAGGTTTCCTCTGCAAAAACTGTGGTCGACTAGGGCATATTCAAGCAAAGTGTCCATATATACAAATTTCGAAAAAGGATACTCCTCAACAGGAACATACTACCACCTTAGGAAAACAAATGTCTACCGTTGATTGGCAAACAATGTCATTCCCAAAGAAGAGACACTAGACAATTTTCAAAAAGGGACAGAATGCAAACAATGTACCCACAGAGCAACACCAATCACCATATAGTCCAGGTATCAATGTTAAAATCTTTTCAGCGGCATCAGGTAAGTTCCTTTCAACCCAAAAATTAACATTTAAATCCACTGGTTTAAATTCTCACAAAAATTCTAATTTGGCAAAGCATCCTAATGGTGTTCAAACTCATGAGACTAGAGAATGCAAGACTGTCTCAATGAAAAAAAAGAATAATACCCAAAACACTCGCAAGGCTTTTATTAACACTTCCAATAAATTTGCGTCTCTACCCAATTTCGCTGATGGTTGTCCGTCTTCCGACCCCAGAACTTCCCAAGAGAAGGCGGCTCACCTGAAAACTCCCTTGCATGCCTCGCCTCAATCGATGTATCTCCCCAATAAAAAATGGACACGTGTCTCCAGCGTACCCCACAAGTTTCTTCTAAACCACTGTTTGCTAGATAATCACTTTTCCCATATTAACCCTGACCAATCAAAAAATGCAGGGGATTTCTTGGCTTCCATTCAGGTGTCTCTTCCAAGTAACAATAGCCAGGTGGCGGACGAAATTGGCCAAGTGGCTAATGGCAATGGACAAGTGGATATGCAATTCGAGGAAAATAATATTTTCCCAAATCTAGCACCTCGCAATACTATTACCGACCAATACCATGCTTTATAAATCTCACTCCAAATTTTTTCAATCATCTCACTCCAACCCTCACTCTACTTCTTCTAATATATCTTCTTCCATAGAGAACCATGTTGAGGCCATTGATCCCCTTGAACAAAAAGAAAAACCCTCAGCTTATTTCCTAGTCAATCAACTCTCCTCGTCAAAATATGAACAATTATTCTCATATTCCCCAACAGGTTTTTCAACACTCTTTGGTGGTGGCAACACAACCAGTGCACTCGCTGCACCAGCCTTAATCTCGGATAGAATACGGACTGAGGAACCACACAGTCTTCTTCACGATGGACATAAATGAGGTGAACACCATGATAATCATCCAAAACCCCAACTTCTTGGCTCAACTCATCACGAAGGGTATGAAAATGACAATGGAAAACTACGTGAACCATCACTGGATGGAAAATGTACTGTCCGCTTTAGCTCTAGCTGTGGCTCCAACTCTGTTCCATAACATGCAGCCACAGTGGAGTCTCCTGCCACACTTCAACCCACCAGTGAACTCGAACCCTTTTCCCCAACTTTTTTTCTTTACTTCTTAGGAAGCTATAGCTAACAATCCTCTCTTTTTTCTATGGGTTCCAGTTCCATTGCAGGGGCATGCAACACAAATTCATCCCCAAGCATCAATGGAAAACCACCAGACTCCCATATGGCAAGCTGGGAGCAGTCATCAGCCACCACTGTGGCAGGAGGTGAGTGCGGGGCAGGAGGAAGTGCCAAGGAACTCCTTTACCAAAATCTTGACACTCAGGCATGTCTCCCTAATACTATTTCCAGAGAAGGAGGACAAGAAATATATTCACATGTGCCAGTGGTTCTTGCGAAGTGCTCCTTCGACCTTCGTCCAGCGGTGAACACTGCTCTGGAAAAATATGCAGCGTTGTTGACCCCAACACTGCTTCCCAGTCGTGTTCCTGCCAAGGACGATCCTCTGATAGTCAAACCCCCGCCACTTACTCTCCAATGATTAATCCTACTAGTTTTATTATTTGGAATATTAGGGGTGGAAATAATCCTACTTTTAAAAGGATTTTTAGGGAGCTTATTTATAACCATAACCCATGCATGGTAGCCCTGGTAGAAACTAGGATGATCAGCCATGAGAGTTTGAAAGACGAGTTTGGTTTTGATGACTTCCTGGAGGTGGATATTGCTAGATCTGGATGTCTGGTGGATGTCTGGTGCTGTTATGGAATACCACTTTGGTTACTATTTCGGGACTCAGGAAATTTGATCAAGAGGTGCATGCTATGATCCAGGTACACCCTGACCACAAGACTTGGTGCTTGAGTATTATTTATGCTAGTACAAATAGTGTTAAAAGACAAACTTTGTGGGAAAATCTCGAATTTGTTTCCTGCTCTCTCTTATCTCAAGGTCTAACCGATCTTTGGTGTGTAGTAGGTGATTTTAACGGAACCCTTAGGCAAAAAGATAAATGGGGAGGAAATGCCATTAATCGTTTGCGAAGCTCGTGCTTCTGGTCTTGTGTCAATAACTGTAAATTAATTAATTTGGGGTTTAAGGGAAGTCGTTATACTTGGTCTAACCATCGAATGCACCATAAAGGCCTTATCTTAGAGAGAATTGATAGATGCTTTGTTAGTAACGAATGATTAGGTCATTACCCAAATGCGTCTGTTACACATCTCCCTAAAACTCATTCCGATCATAATTCTCTCCTAATTAATTTGTGTCCTAAACCTCACACCCTCAATAACAAACCCTTTAGGTTTGAGAGTTATTGGCTGGAACACCTTGAGTTCAAGGATATAGTTACTAACAGCTGGCTTAACAAAGACTTTCCTAGTGCCTCCAATCATTTTAAAACTAACGTTACCAACTCGAGTAGCCTCACCTTTGGTGACATATTTAAAAAAAAAAAGAAAAAACTTCTAGTTAGAATAAATGGTATCCAAAATTCCAGCGCATACCAACATAGCTTCTTTCTTCAGCAATTAGAATGTGACCTCATTAATGATTACAATAATATTTTGCAGATTGAGGAAGATCATTGGAAAATTCATTCTAGAATTAATTGGTTAAACGAGGGCGACACTAACACTAAGTTTTTTCATCTATATGTTCTTAATTGGAGAAGGAGAAATAAAATCTCCTTTTTCAAGGATGAACTTTGCAATTGATAAATGACCATAAGCAAATCACTCATCATGCCTTTTGCTACTTCCAACAAATTTACTCTACAGATCATCCTTACTCTAACTTGCAAGAGCTTCCATAAATTTGACCTCTCCTCCCTAGACAAACCTCTTTACAACCAAGAGGTAATCAAAGCTATTTTCTCCTTCAAACCCTACAAAGCTCCAGGTCCGGACAGTTTTCACCCAATCTTTTATCAACGACATTGGGATTTGGTTGGAAACTCAGTGCTTAATTTTTGTCATGATATCTTTGAGCCCCAATATATCCCTTTACCCCTTAATGATACTCTTTTATGTCTTATTCCCAAATTCTAAAACGCCAATCAATTGAAAATTTTTTGACCCATAGGATTATGCAATACCATTTACAAAGTCATCACAAAAATTATTGCTAACCGTATTAAACCCTTCTTGGAGAAGTTAATTGGCCCCCAACAAACTAGCTTCCTTAAAAGGGAGATGGGCTAGTGATAATGCCATCCCAATTCAGGAAATAGTTCGGCATCTATATCACAACAAAAGCTCTAAAGGAAGCCTTATTCTAAATATTGATATTGAGAAAGCTTTCGCCGCCTTGAATGGTCCTTTGTCTATCGAATGCTCCTGTTCTTTAAATTCCCACCAAAAATCACTAATCTCATTATGAGTTGTATCACTACGAGCAGAATAGCTGTCCTTGTAAATGGTGCAAAAACATATTACTTCTCTCCATCTCGGGGTATTCGACAAGGCGATCCTATATCGCCGTACATCTTTATTCTTTGTATGGAATTGTTGTCCTAATACGTAAATTATCAGTTGGACATTCTAAACTGGGACACCATAAAGCTTTCGAAAAATGGTCCTCTATTTTCCCACCTCTTCTTTGCGGATGATTTAACGCTAATCGCCCAAGCTAACCCCAAAACGATCCACACAATTCATCCTGTGCTATCCGCCTTCTGCACTCTCTTGAGAGAAAAAATTAAATTCTCTAAATCAGAGGTCCTATACTCTAAACCATGTTCGGAGGATGCTCACAATCTTATACACCAGTTTTTCAATATTACTCATGCTGAGGGCTTTGGAAAATATTTAGGTTTCCCTATTTTAATAAAAACCCAAAACCCGCTAATTTCCTCCATTTAATAGATAACATGAGGGCAAACTTTCTAACTGAAAAATAAATTTCCTCAGTCCGGTTGGCTGCCTGACTCTCATTAAGACAACCCTAGATGCAATCCCATCTTATACAATGCAATATTTCATTCTCCTCAAAAAGATTTGTAAAGACATCGATAAGATCCAACGAAACTTTTTTTGGGGCTCCACCATTCAGAAAAAGAAGTTGCAACCATGTTAAGTGGGATACTGTAACCCTGCCTAAACACAAAGGCGGACTCGGTCTCTCCAAAGCCCATGATAAAAACCTCTCTATTATAGCCAACCTCTCATGGAGACTCCTCACCAATCCAAACTCCATGCATGTGGGCTCGTACTCTCACTAATAAATATGGTTCTAGGACCTTAGCCGCCTCCACCTCTTTTATCTGGAAAAATATTTTAAAAGGAAAGACATTATGTGCCCAAGGGTTAGCTTGGTCGGTCGACAATGGACATACCATTGACCTTTGGCAACACAGTTGGATCCCTCGTACTCCTCCCCTTCGCAACCTTATTTAAGGACCCTTAAAAAACAAAGAATATTCCCTTAAGTTATCAAATCTTTGGAATGGCGATAGGTGGAATTGGAAAGTCTCTCCCTTATCATGCCTACTGATATTGTCACCAAAGCCTGCGCTATTAGGTCTAAAAGAGAATACTTGCGATATACCATACTGGTCCCTCAACTCCAACGACTTATTCTCTACCAAATCAGCGCGCCAGCTTCTCGAATCTACAGATGTGCCTCACTACACTTTTGAATGGATTTGGTCTCTCAATACGCTAAACAAAATAATTTTTTTTTGTGGCTTCGCTCTCTTAACAGACTGCCTACTAACATGTACCTTCAACACATAGGTTTGAGTACGATCTCTCTTGTCCCCGGTGTCATAATACTCCCGAATCTATCGAACATATCTTCTTGGATTGATACGTGGTCAGGAAATTCTGGCTTGATGTTGGATTAAATATGCACTTCATCATCAAAACCCCTACCCACTGGCTTCAAAATATTCATGATCTGGATGCTCCCATACGAGACACACACCTGCATTGGAAAGATTTCTTCCGTTCGCACTATGGCATATCTGGTTGCATCGAAACCAACAGGTCTTTCTTCCAAATACAACCTCTCCAAACCATATTTCCCTCTCCTAAATCCTTATGCGAGCTAAAGAATTCAAATTCACGACCGACGCTCCTATGTCGGGTCACTCTAAACATAACATTGAAGTACGTTGGTCTCCCCCAGCTGCTAATGTCTTTAAATTAAATACTGATGGTGCATTCCTCCAAGGTAAATATACAGGTAGCATCGGTGGGGCTCTTAGAGACTCGTCTGGCAACTGGATTATTGGCTTTAGCAAATTTTTTTTTGCTTATAGCCACGTGATGGCAAAATTGCAAGCCCTCCATACTGGTCTAGAGATTGCCCTTGATAAGCATATAACAACACTAGAAGTTGAAGTTGACTCCACTGAGGTAATCAGACTTTTTAACTACGCTCACCCTAATTACCAATCTACTGTGGAATCCAGTGGTATGCCATAATTTCCGGCAAGGGAACAGGCTAGCTGACTTTTTGGCTAAGGAAGGAAGCTTATTAGAATTAAATAATGATGATCATATCCTGGTAGCAGCTCCGGCAGGTGCCAGACCTATTTTGCAAGCCGACAAGAATGGAGAAATAACTACTAAAAGTATTTCATTATCTACTTGTACCAAGCTAGCAATGCTTGGAAACCTGAATATTATCTGTAATGGAGTCACTAGTATTGATGCTAATAGTACTACTACTAGAGAAGCTAGCTCTTTATCTACTACTGCTACTGTAATATTTTTATATATATATGGTATCCTTTTCCACCAAAATAAAATAAAATAACAATAATATATTGAGTAGTGAATTTAGGAGTTGTATGGAATCGATTGATTCTTGAAGAATAAATTAAATATTTTAATTTTAATTCAAAAGACTTAAATTTGACCCTATGACCCGATTCACCCTGTGTAACTTTTTAAAATTCGTTTATGAATTTGTCACACTATCCTGTTTTGCCCATTTATCATTTCTATTTTAAATATGATTATACTGAAAAAAAATACATCTATAATTTTGAAACAAGATTAGAAATCAGATAAAATATAACTTGAATAGGTTTGTGATCGTTCTGAAAAGTACAAATTTTTAAATTTTGATGTACTTTAAATGTCTATGAGTTTGCTTCTAACTTGAGATTTGTAATTACAAAAGAAAAAACGTTTTTAATCATGACCAACTTATTATTTGTTACATGACATCTAAGAAAACAAATTATATTAATTAGAAATAATCTTATCTAATCATTTTATAGCTAAAGTAAATTAGTTTGTGTTTTGAGTTAATTTGATTCTATAAAAAAATATCAAACAATAAGCTTAAACTGTTTTAGTTATTTTAACAAAAAATATATTTATTTGTAAATTTGCTTAATCAAATGTATTTAATTGTGTATTTGAGAATTGTATATTTGTTAGTTGGAAAAAAAAATGAAAGAAAAGGGGGGTGACTGGAAAATGGATGGTAAAAAAGTATGAAAATGGACCCACTATTCAAATGTCAAAAAACAATAATGAAGCCGTCGTGCTACTGTTGTAAGACTTTTTGTATTTATAATTAATTCTCTTTTTTTTTTACTTGTCCTCTATCAATTTGATAGTCTACTTGAGAAATTGTATATTAAAGGTTCACTTTAATAAATTATCGGTATTAGTTATATCTCAAAAAATCTTAATTTGACTATTAGTATTTTGTGTAGTTATTAAATGATAAAAATAATATTAAAAGAAAAAAATAACTTTTTTTGATTTTCTAAAATGAGTAACTAAAATAAAAAAAAATATTTTTAGTAAAAGAGACTAGTAAAGGAAATACTAAAATTATTTTACTACTATATAAAAATGTCTACAAGAAGGGCGTGACATAAATATCGAAAATTGAATTACCGAATTGAATAAATTTTTTTGGTAATTTGGTATTCGATAATTTGGTATTTGTTATGGTATTTAGGAGTAAAATTTCAGAATTATGGTATTCGGGTTTGGGTTTGTTATGAGACATTAGTACCAATTGATATTCGGTATTTCCCAAATATCAAATTATTTACTTAATGAAGGTCATATATCAACATATCAATTTGCATGAACAATCCAAATACATGTCTTTTAGTTGTATCAATTTGATTTTCTTGATGTATTCTTGTTTGTTGAGCTTCTATTATATCGTGTCTTCACATAAAAAATAAAAATGATTGGAGAAATAGTATTAGTTTTGTAATGCAATCGGCCATAACTTCAATACGATATTACCGAATACCATACCAAATCAAAGTTTAATTTACCTCTTACTGATGTAACATCCCGCCTTAAAAGAGAGCTAAATTTAGAAAGAACTAAATTGGAAATAGCCAAATCTGAAATTTTGCAAGTTATGCTTACGCTATGAGTTTTGGGTAACTTCAAACGACCATAACTTTCAGTACAAGATGAGTTAGGTGGCCCATAAGATATCAAATGAAAGGCTTTGGAATCCTCTTTCCAACGCCACCGAGTTTGCCAAATTTTGAGCTCGTATGTGGAGATATGCCTGTTTGTAATCAGCCTATCCGGTTAAGGAAAGTTACTCGAATGGGTATTTTGGTCTTTTACTTACCCCTTCAGATTAAAACAAATTTAGTAAATATTTTGGGTTCAATTATGATTTAGGTCAGTTTTACGAATCTTAATTTACGCTTAGGGTTTTGAGAGGAGTTCAAGAAGAGGAAAAGAGAAAAAAAGGAGGAACGAACGAGATCTCTTGCGAATCGAGGGTTTGTTTTGTCAAATCAAGGTATGTAGCTTCGATAGTGATGGGTTCGTTCACCCACACGCCAATCATGTTTTACATATTTGAAATTCATCCATAAGATTGAGTATATTTGAGTTCTTGATGAATCCTTGATAAGTGTTCTTGAAGCGTTGCTTTCGTTCTTGAATTAGGATGTGTTTGATGAGTTCTTGAGATAAACGTATGTGTTTGAGACTTGTTTTTGAGTAGGTTATCGTGTACTTGTATTGGGTAATTGAATTTAAGGAAAACTTGAGAAAAGGAATCGATTCTAGAAGAATTAGGGTTAGAAAACGAGAAGAAAAATTCACAGGATAGTTCTGGGAGAGGGCTAGGGCTGCGCGCCCCAGCAGTGTGCCATAAAGCATCCTCTGAAGTTTAGGGGCTGGCGCCCCGCGCCAGTCGTGCGCCAAGGTCGCCTGCCCCCACCCTTTTTCCGTCGTTTTATCCGGCTTAGTTCATTCAAAGGGTACCTTTACTCCCTATTGATTCTAACTACTCTAAACTATATCTAAAAATCTAGTAATCATTTATAACGTAAATCAAAACCCTTGAATTCATAATTCAAATTCAAGGTAGAGTTAAGAGTTAAGTCTTGAAAGTTCTTTCGAGTCATTTTGAGAAGTCTTTTACAATCTTTTGAAATCTATTTTAACACTTGAGTTTGAAGAAGAGTAGAGTTGTGTTTCATTTTCTACAATGATATATGGGGACTAAGTATTCTCAAGTGTAAATATTTTTATATTTAAGAATAGAGGAAATACCGATTTTCAAAGGAGTTCATAAGAAGTTTTGAGTACTATCTCTTTTAAGAGAAACCTTTTGAGTAATAATCTCAAAGTTGAGGATGAGAAAATGTTTTTTTAAAAAACATATGAGCTAAGTTATATTGTGGGAGTAGTATTGAGCACCGATATGGGGGAGAGTTCAAACAACTTACAGCCCCCATAAACCATGTAGCTAACGTGGGTAGAAAGTGTCATACTTTTTAGATGATTCATTATTTGCTTTTTAAGCATAGCTTAGTGGATCCACTTAGTTCAGAAGTTCTATACCCCGACAAGGTATAGGACAGTTCTGGCAGTGTGGGCGAGACGTGTATCATCACATAACTCATAGTGATGGTTGTCGGTTAGAGAATCTCCTAAATAGAGTTTATTTTGTATTTTTACATACAAACTCAGTTATATTGTATTTTCCAATACATTGAGTTATTATCTACTATTTTAAAAGTTTTTCTTTATATCACATTATTGTTATTGCTTTTATATTGAAATGAGTAAGATTGAGTTGAGGTTGAGTTCAATTGAGACGAGGTATGTTATTTCTTCAATTCTAGTTCAAGCTTGTGTCATGTTCTAGATTTCCCCTTACATGCTCGTACATTTAATTTACTAACGCCATTTGGCCTGCATCATTCCATGATGCGGATACACGTAACCAAGATCATCAAGCAGTACTTCGTTGATCCAGTTGAGTTACAGAGTTGTTTGGTAAGCCTCCTTGCTTCCAGAGGATCCCTCATTTATGTTTTATCATTTCAGTTTTGTTATTAGGATGTCGTGGGTCTTGTCCTAACGTCCATCTCAGTTAGTAGAGACTTCATAGATAGATAGACAGTAGTTCATGAGTCTTTTCATTTTCAGACTTTAATTTTCTAGACTTGAGCTGCCTATTTTGGCTAGTTGAATATTCTATTATATTCTGAGTTTATTATTCGAGCTTATCTTGTGAGATTATTCTATGTTATGTAAGTCTTTCGCTAAGAGTTGAGCCAGGCCAAGGGTTCGCTTGGGGCCAATAATGGTTCTCGAGTGCCGGTCACGTCCAGGGTGTAGGCTCGGGGCGTGACAAACTTGGTATCAGAGCATAGAGTTCAAGAGTCCTAGGGTGTTTATGAAACCGTGTGCATAGAATCCTAGTTATCGGTGTGAAGCACACCACATCTATAATTAGGAGGCTACGACATTTATGAACGATCTCACTTCTTTCATACTCTTTTCGTGTGATATAGTTCAACTCTATAAAGTTTCCTTCTAATTCGTGCTTAAGCATATCTTTCAGATCATGCCTCCACGAAGAGCTGTCTGAGGTCGTCCCTCTAAGAGAAATGCTGATCCTCAGGATCAAAGGGTCCCCAATGCACCAGAAGTGCAACCCTAAGAGAGGCCACAAATTCTGAGTTCTGGGGATGCTATCCGGATGTTGAGTCAAGTGGTGGCCAACCAAGCTGGTCAGCAGAGTGGGGATCGACAAGATATGGCTGATACATCCAGAATTTGTGAGTTCTTAAGGATGAATCCTCCAAATTGCATCGGTTCAATTGTCACAGACGATCCAAAAAACTTTTTGGATGAGTTATAGAAAGTTTTTGAGGTTATACATGTTACTGATGCTGAGTGAGTGCAACTAGTTGCATACTAACTGAAGGGTGTTGATAGAATCTGGTTTGACCAATGAAAGAAGAGTAGAGTTGAGGGAGCACCAATTGTGAGCTGGGTTGTGTTTAAAGGTGCCTTCATAGGGCATTTCTTTTCCCGCGAACTGAGAGAGGCAAAGTTATTGGAAATTCTAACTCTTAAGTAGGAAACCATGAGTGTGCATGAGTATAACCTCAAGTTCACCCAACTTTCCCGCTATGCTTCGGAGATGGTTGCTGATATGAGAAGCAAAATAAGTTTATTTGTTTCTGGGTTGTATCGTCTGTCAAGCAAAGAGGGTAAGACAACTATGTTGATATGAAACATGGACATAGCAAGACTTATGATCCATGTGCAGCAGGTTGAGTAAGATAAGATGAGAGATAGAGAAGAGTTTCGAAATAAGAAGGCAAAGCCAACAAGAAATGAGTCCGGGCAGCAAAAGAGTAATGCGAACCGGTCATCCCTTCAACAAAAGAAAAATGGACCTGCTCCATCATCTGCTAGTGCACCTGTACCAAGGAACATCAGTGAGTTTAAGAATCAAAATTCGCAGAACTTTCTAGCTAGACATGCACAATATCAAGGTAGTGTGGCACAGTGAGGTAATGAGACTCCTGCATGTGCTAAGTGTGGTAGGAACCACTCAGGAATAGGCGGAGGAGCAAACCATCTGTATGCTATCACTAGTCATCAAGAGCAAGAAAATTCACTAGATGTTGTCATTGATATGATCAAAGTCTTTACTTTTGATGTTTATGCACTGCTAGATCCAAGCGCGAGTCTATCTTTTGTGACTCCTTATGTTGCTATGAATTTCAATATCCTTACTGAGCAACTTCTTGTGCCCTTCAGTGTTTCTACACTTGTTGGTGAGTCTATTCTAACTGAGTTTATCGTGATTGTACCATTTCTGTCAATCACGAGGACACCATGGATGACTTTGTCGAGTTAGACATGGAAGATTTTGGTGTTATTCTAGGTATGAACTGACTTCATGCTTGTTATGCCTCAGTTGATTGTTGAACTCGAGTTGTTAAGTTCCAGTTTCCTAATGAGCCAATTAGAGAGTGAAAGAGCAGTTCAGCAGTGCCTAATGGTCATTTTATTTCATACCTTAAGGTGAGGAAGTTAGTTTCCAAGGGGTGCATCTATCACTTAGTTCGAGTTAATGACTCTAGTGTTGAGACACCACCTATTCAGTCAGTTCCAGTTGTGAGTGAGTTTTTAGAGGTCTTTCTAGATGATCTTCCCGGAGTCCCTCTTGAGAGAGAAATATACTTCGGTATAGATATTTTTCCTGATACTCGTCCTATCTATATTCCGCCATATAGAATGGCTCCAGCTGAGTTGAAAGAGCTGTTGAAAGACCTTCTTGAGAAAGGCTTCATTCGACCAAGTGTCTCACCTTGGGGTGCTCCGGTCTTATTTGTGAGGAAGAAAGATGATTCACTTTGGATGTGTATTGATTACCGCCAATTGAACAAGGTTACTATGAAGAATAAGTATCCCTTTCTGAGAATTAATGATCTTTTTGATCAACTTCGGGGTGCCACCTATTTTTCTAAGATACACCTCAGATCAGGCTATTATTAGTCGAGAGTAAGAGAGAGTGATATTCCAAAGACTACATTCAGAACCCGCTATGGTCATTATGAGTTTCAAGTCGTGTCTTTTGGTTTGACTAATGCTCCTGCATGCAGCGATGATGGACCTTATGAACATAGTGTTTAAGCCCTATCTTGATATATTGATTATCGTATTCATTGATGCTATTCTGATTTATTCAAGGAATGAGGAAGATCATGTTAGTCATCTCAAAGTAGTTCAAACTCTAAAGGATAGAGAGTTGTATGCTAAAATTTTCAAGTGTGAATTTTGGCTTAAATCTATGGTATTCTCAGGCCACATTATTTCTGGTGACGGGATTCAAGTTGACACTCAAAAGATTGTGGCAGTGCAGAACTGGCCTAGACCCACATCTCCAACTGATATTAAGAGTTTCTTGGGATTGGCTGGCTATTATAAGAGGTTTGTCGAGGGGTTCTCATCTATTTCATCCCCGTTGACCAAAGTTGACTAAAAAAATAGTTAAGTTTCAATGGTCTGAAGCTTGTAAGAAAAACTTTCATAAATTGAAAACTAGGTTGACTATTGCCTAGTGTTGATCTTACCAGAAGGTACACAAGGTTTTGTTGTGTATTGTGATGCGTTAAGAGTTGGACAGTGTTGTGTATTGATGCAGAATGACAAAGTTATAGCTTATGCCTCCAGACAGCTTAAGATTCACGAGAGGAATTACCCAACTCATGATCTAGAGTTGGCTGCTGTAGTGTTTGCTTTGAAAATATGATGTCACTATCTTTATGATGTTCATGTTGATGTGTTCACCGATTACAAAAGCCTTCGGTATGTATTCAGTCAGAAAGAGCTTAATCTCAGATAGATGAGGTGGTTGAAAGTTACTCAAGGATTATGACATGAATATTCCCTATGATGTTGGTAAGGCTAATATTGTTACTGATGCTTTGAGCAGATTGTCTACGGGTAGTACTTCCCATGTTTAGGAAGGCAAGAATGAATTAGCCAAAGATGTGCACAGATTTGCACAATTGGGAGTAAGGTTAATTGATTCCAATGAAGGAAGAGTGGTGGTGATGAATGAGGATGAATCATCACTAGTGTCTGAGTGAAACAGAAACAAGACCAAGTCCCCATTTTGCTTGAATTGAAGGCAAATGTTCATAAGTAAAAAGTGATGGCTTTTGAACAAGGGGGAGATGGTGTATTGAGGTATCAAGGTAGATTGTGTGTACCAAGGATGGATGAGCTCCAAGAGAGGATCACGGAGGAAGCTCATAGCTCCAAATATTCTATCCATCCGGGTTCCACAAAGATGTATTGTGACTTGAGAGAGGTTTGTTGGTGGAGTAGTATGAAGAGGTGTATTGTAGAGTTTGTTGCCAAGTGCTCGAATTGCTAACAAGTCAAGGTAGAGCACCAAAGGCCCAATGGTATGGCTCAGAACATATATATTCCAGAATGGAAGTGTGAGATGATCAGTATATATTTCATTAATAGTTTATCACGGTCTCGCAGACAACATGATTTGATTTGGGTGATTGTAGATAGAATGACTAAATCAACCCATTTCTTTCCGATAAAGACTATATTTTCAGCAGAGGACTATGGTAAGTTATATATTCAAGAGGTAGTTAGACTTCACAAAATTCTGGTATCCATCATTTCTGATAGAGGTGCGCAATTCACCGCACAATTCTAAAAGTCTTTCCAGAAAGGTTCGGGTTCGACGGTAAATTTGAGTACTGCTTTCGATCCTCAGACTGATGGTCCAGAAGAGCGTACAATTCAGACTTTAGAGGATATGTTGAGGGCGTGTGTGACCGATTTCAAGGGTAATTGGGATGATCACTTTCCTGTCATCGAATTTACTTACAATAATAGTTATCACTCTAGCATCCAGATGGCTCCATATGAGGCCCTTTTTGGAGAAGATGTAGATCCTATTGGATGGTTTGAGGTTGGTGAAACTTGGTTGATAGGACCGAACTTGGTTCATCAAGCTATGGAGAAAGTGAAGATCATTCAAGAAAGGTTGAAAACAACACAGAGTTGTCAAAAATCCTATACTGATGTTAGGAGAAGAGACTTAGAGTTTGAGTTGGACGATTGGGTTTATTTGAAGGTTTCACCTATGAAGGGTGTTATGAGGTTTGGCAAGGAGGTGAGACTTAGTCCCCGGTATATTGGTCCTTACAGAATATCTAAGAAGATTGGGAATGTAGCCTATGAGTTGGAGCTACTGTTAGAGTTAGCAGCAATCCATCCGGTGTTCCACATTTCAATGCTGAAGAAGTGTATGAGCGATCCTTCACTTATTATACCGACTGAAAATATTGGTATTGAGGACAACCTATATTCTGAGGAGATTCCAATTGAGATACTTGATCGTCAGGTTTGCAAGTTGAGAACCAAGGAGGTTGCATCAGTCAAGGTTTTATGGAGGAACTAGTTTTTTGAGAAGGCTACTTGGGAGGCTGAAGAGGATATGAAGAAGAGATACCCACATCTCTTTGAATCCGTAGAAGCTTCAAACCAAGGTACTAATTTTTTTCTTGGTACTTTCTAAGTTGAAAAGTTGTGTTACATTGCGTATTGGGTGTTCGAGCTGAATGTTAGATGTTACCACCCTTAGTCTACTTAGAGTAATCACATTCGAGGATGAATGTTACCAAAGAGGATGTATTGTAACATCCCACCTTAAAAGAGAGCTAAATTTAGAAAGAACTAAATTGATAGACAAATCTGAAATTTTGCAAGTTATGCTTAAGCTATGAGTTTTGGGTCAACTTCAAACGACCATAACTTTCAGTACATAATGAGTTAGGTGAAACATAAGATATAAAACGAAAGGTCTTGGAATTCTCTTTCCAAAGCCATTGAGTTTTCTAATTTTGAGCTCATATGAGGGAGATATGCCAGTTTGAAGTCAGCCTGTCCGGTTAAGAAAAGTTATCCGAATTAGTGAGGGGTATTTTGGTATTTTCCTTACCCTATCAGATTAAAACGAATTTAGTAAATATTTTGGGGTCAAATATGATTTGGGACTATTTTACAAATCCTAATTTACGCTTAGGGTTTTGAGAGGAGTTCAAGAAAAGGAAAAAAGGAGAAAAGGAGGAACGAACGAGATCTCTTGCGTAGCGAGGGTTTATTTCATCAAATTGAGGTATGTAAGCTTTCATAGTGATGAGTTCGTTCACCCACACGCCAACCATGTTTTACATATTCGAAATTCATCCATAAGATAGAGTATAAGTTCTTGAAGTGTTGCTTTCGTTCTTGAAATAGGATGGGCTTGATGAGTTCTTGAGATAAACATATGAGTTTGAGGCTTGTTTTTGAGTAGATTCTCATGTACTTGTATTGGGTAATTGAATTTAAGAAAAACTTGAGAAAAGAAATCGATTCTAGATGAATTAGGGTCAAAAAATAAGAAGAAAAAATTGTTGGATAGTTCTGGGGAGGGCTGGGGCAGCCTCTGAAGTTTAGGGGCTGGAGCCCCGCGCCAGTAGTGCGTCAGGGTTGCCTGGCCCCACCCTTTTTCCATTGTTTTACCGGTCTGAGTTCTTTCAAAGGGTACCTTTACTCCCTATTGATGCTAATTGCTCTAAACTACATCTAAACATCTATAAATCATTCATAACTTGAATCATAACCCTTGAATTCATAATTCAAATTCAAGGTAGAGTTAAGAGTTAAGTCTTGAGAGTTCTTTCGAGTCATTTTGAGTAGTCTTTTACAATCTTTTAAAATTTGTTTTAAGACTTGAGTACTTGAGTTTGAGGAATACTAGAGTTGTGTTTCATTTTCTAAAATGATATATGGGAACTAAATATTCTCAAGAGTAAATGTTTTTACATTTAAGAAGAGAGGAAACACCGAAGGATCCCTCATTTATGTTTTATCATTTCAATTTTGTTATTAGGATGTCGTGGATCTTTTCTCGACATCCATCTCAGTTAGTAGAAGCTTCACAGATAGATAGATAGTAGTTCATGAGTCTTTTCATTTTTCAGATGTTAATGTTCTAGACTTGACTTGCCTATTCTTGCTAGTTGAATATTCTATTATATTCTGAGTTTATTATTTGAGTTTATCTTGAGATTATTCTATGTTAAGTAAGTCTTCCGCTGAGAGTTGAGCTAGGCCAAGGGTTCCCTTGGAGCCAACAATGGTTCTCGAGTGTCGGTCACGCCCTGTGTGTAGACTCGAGGCGTGACAACTGAATTACCAAATCAAAATTTAAAATTAGTATTTGGTATCTACTTTTAACAATCAATTATCGAATTATCGAATTTGAAATTTGGAATACCCGAACCGAAAATTGAACGCCCACCCCTATCTACAAGTGTGGAGGTGATGGTCGACATGATTCCACATAGGGGTAATTTAATCTTTTTCTATCTTCTTTTGTTCAAGCAATGTCCGTTTTCTTTTGT
This sequence comes from Solanum stenotomum, assembly GCF_019186545.1. Lineage (NCBI taxonomy): Eukaryota > Viridiplantae > Streptophyta > Magnoliopsida > Solanales > Solanaceae > Solanum > Solanum stenotomum. Next base: position 23,353,910 of record NC_064289.1, on the reverse strand, counting down.
CCAAGCGGTTGTTAGAAATATTTTTTTATGTTTTCACTACTAGAGTTGCTCTTTGCATATTTTTGTCTAATTTTGGTGGTTGCCTTTCATATTCTTGTGAAAATTTATTACTGTCTCACTTAATTAACTGTTCAAAAATAATTATTCACAACATCATATCCTGATTGTTATACATATTGTGTCGACTTAGTGTTGAAGAAGAAGGAAGCTGGCGATTGGAACAGGTCCAACGAAGCTGACTGATGTGTCTACATCGAAGTGTTGAAGATTAAGAAAGCTGATGATTGGAACATGTCAAAGGAACAAGTCCAACGAAACTGACTAACGAGTTTATATCATGTTAGGCAGGAGAAGAGGAAACAACAACATCAACTCCAGAGAAACATGTTTCAAGCCTGCTGGACAGGGAACAAGTTCTCAGAACAGTCAATATGGACCAGGTTCTCTAAACAAAAGTGAAAATAAGGAGAGGAATAATATTGAGTCATGTCAAATCTATGGTAGGAATAATCATATTGCTCTTAAGTGTTTTTACCGGTGGAACTACTCGTATCAGTCTCCAGATGAACTATCACAAGCAACGACTAGACATCATATTCATACCGAAGCATTGACAAAACAAGTTTTTGCTGGGTATTTAAAGTTTGTTTTGCTGGATATTCGAAGCAAGCTAGGAGTAACCGTTCCTCTACTTACTAGCTTGAGGGAAAGTGTTGAAGAAGAAGGAAGCTGGCGATTGGAACATGTCAAAGGAACAGGTCCAACGAAGCTGACTGATGTGTCTACATCGAAGTGTTGAAGATGAAGGAAGGTGATGATTGGAACATGTCAAAGGAACAGATCCAACGAAGCTGACTGACGAATTTACATCACTGCTGTAGAATTAGAGTCGCACTAGGATTAGACTACTTATATTAATTAGGATTATATTACGGCTAGGATTAGATTATTTATAATTGCATTATTATTATTATTATAGTAGTAATAGGTGTTGTAGTAGGACTCTAAGTACAGTTAACTTAGGACTCTACAATTCTCTCCCTATATAAGGAGGTTGTAACTCAACATTATTATCATCAATACGATCCTTGATTTCTCTAATCCTAGACGTGAGATTTCTACATGCTTCCTTCTTCTTCAACAGTTAGTACATTTAAAATTTGATAACCCTACATAAAATCATGATGAACTTCTAATAATTGAGTTTGAATGATTACACTATTGCGAATGATGGATCTATAGTGTTGGTTACAAATTTAAAATGAACTCTTAAACTTCAGTTGTTGCATTTTCCTATGTTGGTATTGGTTGCTTATTGTAGAAATCGATCAAACTAATTAATAACTGTAGCAATCAATTAAATGTTTTTGTTATCTAATAAACGTGTATTCTTTTTATCATTATATTTTTTAAAAAATTTCATAAGGTCAGCCCATTCACTATTCTTTCAAACGTAAAATATTGTTTACATCTTCTTCTAACATTTCATGAAGAATTTTGGATTTAACATTTGAAGATATAAAAAGAACTTGAATTTTATAGCTAATGGATTCCAAAACACCGAATCATTATTCATATGCAGAAAAAAAGGACGGTATGCAACTCACCGAAAGGAATCATTGTTGCTATTTTTAAATATACATATTAATCTTAATAAAAAACTCCTAAATCTCAGTTATTCAGTTCATAAGTTATTTTGGACACACTGTACTTAAGCCTCCAAGACCAATTCTTAATATTCAATACATGACTAGAATACTTTCTGATTTTTAATCATTATATCTTGTTCCGATTTTCTTATTTGAAAACCGGCTCCTTCCTCTACTCCTATTTCGGCTCTTATACATGCTGCTGTCACCTTTCAAACCAAGCTCTTGTGCCTGCTTTAGCTATGGATAATAAGAAACATGGTAAGAAACATACTAGTAGAAAATTAAGAAAAATAAGAAGAAAATTAAACAAATTATATCCGGAATATAAACAACTTAATATCACAAAAACTAATAACGAAAAATTAAATCAATTAATAGATAATATATCTAAAATAGAATATAAATATATTCAATACTTAAAAATACAATGAATAA
>NC_064289.1:23345300-23351268 GCF_019186545.1 Solanum stenotomum | reverse complement strand
TGTCACGCCCCAAACTCGAGAGGCGCAACTGGCTCCTAATGCCAAAACTCAGGCCCGAGCCGACCCTGTTGAACCATTTGCTACTAGCGCATGACAGCCACACACAATCAAGAAATCAAACAAGTATATCTCGGCTTAAAACTAAGCCATCGGCCGGCAAGGCCCCTGTCAACTAATCTATAACAGAAACAGCTACTCCCAGGAGATCATATAAATAATTAGTCAACTAGCACAAAAGTCCTAATTAGGCCGTCGAGGTCACCATGATATCTATACCAAAACTAAAAGCAGGTATATATCAATATAATACATCAAACAGCTCACAAGCTTCCGCAAACCAACAACATAGGCCAGTATGGCCATAACGTAGCTATAAACCCCATACACTAGTCTGCAAGCCTCTAAGAGTAGTAAAGATTGGTGGGACAGGGCCCCAGCCTACCCATAAAGATATATACAACAAAATGTAACAAACCTCCCAACTCTGGCAGCTCCGGAAGAAAGGGGCTAGCCAACCGGATAAAAGTCAATCCTGCTGCTGAGGAGGTCTACTCAGTCGTCTGTCAGGACCTGCATGAATGAATGCAGCGCCCCCAAGGCCATGGGGCGTCAGTACAACATAATGTACAGAGTATGAAAGGCAATAGACTATGATGAGGTATCCTGATATACTAGAATAATCCAATAAATAAGTCAAGGCTAAGATAAGTGTACTGACCTGCTCCTAAATCTAAACTTATTAAAAATAATAAAACAACAACCCAACCAAGGCCCCATAAGCTCGGCAGGTGCAAACAGCACACAAGACCACCTACTCAGGCCCCATAAGCCCGGAAGGTGCCAATCAGCCTATATACCCCTATCAGTAGTCCCCTAGCCCCGTAGGCAGTCACATAGCCCTCTTAGGCCTTAATATAGCCCCTTAGGTAGCACATAGCTCCTTTAGGCATCAACGTAGCTTATAGACAACTCATAGCCCTTTTATGCAACAACATGGCCCTGTAGGAAGAACATAGCCTTCTTAGGCGTCAATATAGCCTTGCAGGCAACTCATAGCCCTGTTAGGCATCCATATAGCCCTATAGGCAGAACATAGCCCTTCTAGGCATAGATCACATTCCTGCAGCTAACCACAATAGCCTCAACGACAATAATAACAATACAACCGCTAAAAGCGAGCAATTTAGTTATAAGCAACCTATACAAATAGCCTCTTAAGTCGTGTCCAACATAGGGACGCTACTAACTGAATAAGAATCCCGACAAGGGAGGATTATATCAACTCGAGCAGCCAACAATATATCAAGGATAACAACCCAAATACATTACTTCTAAACTCTAAGGAAACATGTCGTAAGTAGGGAATTGCCTTAACATACCTTTCCAATGAACGCTCGAAAGACCGTAGTTCCTTCACAAAAGTTGTTCCTGATGTCCTAAGCTTCGCAAACACTATATATACACAGCTGGTACGCACCTATAAACAGTTTAAAATTAACCTTATATGGGCAGATTTGCCATATTGCCCCAACTTGTCAAAACGTCCGTTTAATATGGGGTTTTGTGCGTTGCAAACTAGACTCGTAGGCCTTCGATTTAATGGGTAATAGGCCTTCTAACTCTTTATATATTGGGAGAAAACATCCAATACATTTGACCCAAATTTCAAAGAAATCTTTAAAAAGGAACTTACGATAACTTTCGCCAACTTTTATTTTGCCACTTACTTAACTTCAAAACTTGAGATAAAACCCTTGAACACTTAAAATATGACATACCACATCCTTTTTAATTTATTACTCACCCTCTTTGTCTTTTCACGACGGTACGAGTTAATTTAGACGTTTTGAAAAAGTTGGGGTGTTACATTCCTTTCCTCGTTAGAAACATTCGTCCTCGAATGAAAAATCTAAGTCACACAATCGTGTCTCTAGGAGTTGCCAAAGTATAGGTAAAGTATCATTTGTGAATGTGACTATCCATAACCTGAAATGCAGAAATTTTAACCTAGGCGTCTCACATTACAACATAAATAGCTAAGCACTATAGCTCCGCAATAACAGTGTGAGCAAAATACAACGATAACAACCATGATAATAAGTAATAATATATAATAAAAATTGATAGGTATCTAACCTTACTTCACTAATAAAAATTGATATGTTATCACCTTGGGGTATGAAACAATTGAGGATATTTGGACCTCATGCCATCCTCAGCTTCCCAGGTCACCTCTTCTCTATTCTTGTTTCTCCACAGTACTTTAACCGAAGCCACCTCCTTGGTCCTCAATTTACGAACCTGTCGATCTAATATGGCAACTGGGGTTTCCTCGTAGGACAAATCCTTTGTGATCTGAACATCCTCAACTGGGACAACCCGATAAGGGTCTCCTACATTCTTCCGTAGCATTGATACATGGAAAACTGGATGAACAGATTCTAGCCCCGAAGGCAATTCTAACTCATAAGCCACTTGTCCTACCCTCCGAAGGATCCGATATGGCCCAATGAATCTTGGACTAAGTTTTCCTTTTTTGCCAAATCTTATAACACCTTTCATAGGCGAGACTTTTAAGAATACCCAGTCATCGACACAAAACTCTAAGTCCCTTCATCGCACATCTGAATATGACTTCTGTCGGCTTTGAGCTGTTAGCAACCTCTCCCGAATGAGCTTAACTTTCTCTATTGTCTGCTGGACTAAGTCAGGTCCGATCAACCCTGACTCACCTACCTCGAACCATCCAATGGGGGATCTACATTTTCTCCCATACAAAGCCTCATATGGTGCCATCCCGATACTGGAATGATAACTATTATTGTATGTGAACTCAATAAGAGGCAAGTGGCCATCCCAACTTCCCTTGAAGTCTAGCGCGCACGCCCGTAACATATCTTCGAGGGTCAAAATTGTGCGCTCAGCCTGGCCATCTGTTTGAGGGTGAAAGGCGGTATTAAGATTAACTTGTGTCCCTAATCCTTTCTGGAAGGACTTCCAGAAGTTGGCGGTAAATTGTGGTCTTCTATCGGAGATAATAGATACTGGGGCACCGTGTAGCCTAACAATCTCTCTAATATAGAGCCCTGCATAGTATTCGGCAGAAAAAGTAGCCCTGACTGGTAAGAAGTGGGCTGATTTTGTTAGTCTATCAACAATTACCCAAATAGAGTCAAACTTGCAAAGCGAACGAGGTAACCCTGTAATAAAATCCATATTAATTGCTTCCCACTTCTACAAAGGAATGGCTATTTCCTGAACTAGCCCAGCAGGCTTTTGGTGCTCAACTTTCACATGTTGACAGTTAGGATACTGCGCCACAAACTCAGCAACGTCCTTCTTCATCCCTTGCCACCAATAGATCTCCTTAATATCATGGTACATCTTCGTCGAACCAGGGTGAATAGAATAACGGGAATGATGTGCCTCTTCCATAATTCGATGTCGAAGCTCTGCAACATTCGGAACACACAATCGACCGCTATATCTGAGGACTCCATCTTCTGCTATATCAAATGCTAAAGACTGCTGATCCTGAGCCTTAGCTCTAAGCTTCTCTAAGCTAGGATCCTCTTGTTGTCGTGATTTTACTTCTACAACTAGAGATGATACGGCTGTATCCTGAATTGTGACCCCACTATCGTCTGCCTCTAATAATCTGACTCCCAAACTAGCCAACTGATGAATCTCTCGTGCTAGCTCCCGCTTCTCAACACCTAAATGGGATAAGCTACCCATAGATCTTCGACTGAGGGCATCGGCTACCACATTCGCCTTTCCTGGATGATATAAAATATCCACGTCGTAGTCTTTCAGTAACTCAAGCCATCGATGCTGTCGCAGATTTAACTCCTTCTGTCTAAATATATATTGAAGGCTTCTATGATCTGTGAAGATGTCAACATGAACGCCATACAAATAGTGTCTCCAGATCTTTAATACATGCACAACTGCAGCCAACTTTAAATCGTGGGTTGAATAGTTCTTCTCATGCTTCCTCAACTGCCTTGAAGCATATGCGATAACCTTACCATGTTGCATTAGAACACATCCCAACCCAACACCAGAAGCATCACAATACACCACATAGCCTTCTGAACCGTCTGGTAATGCAAGAACTGGTGCTGATGTCAATCTGTCCTTCAGTTCCTGGAAACTATGTTCGCAAGCCTCAGTCCACTGGAACTTAGCTGCTTTTTGAGTCAGCTTCGTTAATGGGGCTGAAATTGAAGAAAACCCCTCTACAAACCTTCTGTAGTACCCAGCTAACCCTAAGAAACTACGGACCTCAGTCGGAGTCATGGGTCTGGGCCAAGTCTTTACGGTCTCAATCTTTTGTGTATCAACCGCAATGCCTACATCTGATACAATATGGCCTAAGAAAGCTACAGAGTCCAGCCAAAACTCACACTTAGAAAACTTTGCATAAAGTTCTCGGTTTCGAAGAACCTGAAGGACTGCTCGCAGATGATTTGCATGCTCATCTTTTGAACGTGAATACACCAAAATATCATCAATAAATACAATCACAAACAAGTCTAGATATGGCCTAAATATACTATTCATCAAGTCCATGAACACTGCTGGGGCATTAGTTAATCCAAAAGACATTACCAAGAACTCAAAGTGTCCATATCTAGTTATAAAAGTTGTCTTTGGAACGTCTTTCTCCCGAACTCGTATCTGGTGGTACCCTGATCTTAAATCAATCTTTGAGAAACACTTAGCACCTTGTAACTGATCAAACAAGTCATCTATCCTCGGAAGGAGATACTTATTCTTTATAGTTGCCTTATTCAGCTGTCGGTAATCGATACACATTCTTAGTGAGCCATCTTTCTTCCTTACGAACAACACTGGTGCACCCCATGGTGAAGCACTAGGCCTAATAAAACCTTTATCCAGCGAGTCTTTCAGCTGATCCTTTAACTCCTTTAGCTCAGCAGGAGCCATTCTATAAGGAAGGGTAGATATGGGTTGTGTACCTGGTAGCATATCGATAGCAAAATCAGTTTCTCGTTCTGGAGGAATACCAGGAAGCTCGTCTGGAAATACATCTAGAAACTCACTAACTACCGGAATAGACTGAAGAGTCGGTGGTTCTGCATCTATATTATGAACGCGAACAAGATGATAAATACAACCCTTAGTAATCATCCTCCTCGCCTTAAGATAGGAAATAAACCTACCTTTCGGTGTTGCTGTATTGCCTTTCCATTCCCGAACTGCCTCCCCTGGAAAGTGGAATCTAACAATCTTTGTTCGGCACTCAACATTAGCATAACAAGACGATAACCAGTCTATGCCAATAATGACGTCGAAATCGACTATCTCTAACTCTACAAGATCTATAGAGGTCTGACGGTCGATAATTTCTACCGTGCAACCTCGATAGATTCTCCTGGCAACAATAGACTCACCAACTGGTGTAGATACAATAAAGGGTCGATCTAATGACTCTACTACTATACCTAACTTCCCCGTAATAAATGGAGTAACATAAGACAGAGTAGATCTAGGATCTATCAAAGCATAAACACAATGGGAGCAAACAATCAATGTACCTGTCACAACATCTGGTGATGACTCTGAGTCCTGTCGGCCGGCTAGTGAATATGTACGATTCTGGCCACTACCAGAACTAGATGCTCCCTCTCTGCCTCTGCCTCTACCTCTACCTATTGAAGTCTGGGGTCCACGCCCTGTAGACTGCGCTGATGAAGAGGAACCTACTACTGACCTGGTCGACTGACCTGTACTACCCTGACCTATGGTCGGGCAGTTTCTCCACCCATGCCCCTCCTGTCCACAAGAATAACAACCTGTGGAACCCTGTTTGCACCTCCCGAAATACATCCTACCACAAGTTGCGCAATGCGGCGGTGCTGTCCTAGCCTGGCCTGAGCCTCTCTACTGTTGAGAGCCTGATGCTCGTGAACCCTTACCTGGGCCTGACTGTCCCTGACGA
>NC_064289.1:23145077-23340081 GCF_019186545.1 Solanum stenotomum | reverse complement strand
ACACCGTGTAAACAAAAAATAGGAGCAAAAAGAGTAAATAATAAAAAACGAAAAACAACAGAATGGATAAAAGGAAGTGAAAAAATTACACAAAAATTAGAAAATATAAAAGAAGAAGACCCTAAAATAGAATTAATTATATTCTCTATAGATAAAGTAAAAATAATTCAAGATAAGTTAGAATTATTATATAGTGAGGATCCTTTACAAGGATGGGAAAAACATAAAACAAAAGTAAAAATTGAGCTAATTGATAATAACAGTATAATAACCCAAAAACCATTAAAGTATAATTTTAATGATTTAACCGAATTTAAGATACATATAGATGAATTACTAGAAAAAGGATATATACAAGAAAGCAATAGTAAGCATACAAGCCCAACATTTATCGTAAATAGACATAGTGAACAAAAAAGAGGAAAAAGCAGAATGGTTATTGATTATAGAAATTTAAATGCAAAAACTAAAACATATAATTATCCGATACCAAATAAAATACTAAATATAAGACAAATACAAGGATATAATTATTTTAGTAAATTTGATTGTAAATCAGGATTTTATCACTTAAAACTAGAAGAAGAATCTAAAAAACTAACAACATTCACTGTAGCACAAGGATTTTATGAATGGAATGTATTACCATTTAGATATAAATTAAAAACGCACCAGGTAGATATCAACACTTTATGGACAATTACTTTAAACAAATAGAAAATTGTGTAGTGTACATTGATGATATATTATTATATTCCAAAACACAAGATGAACATATAAGATTATTAGAAAAAGAAAAAACAAATATCAGAAATAATAATAGACGATGAAAAATATACGCAGATAGAATACATAGATTATGAATTAGAAAGTGAAGATAGCATATATGAATTATCGGAAAATGAAATGGAAAATAATCCAGTAATAGAATCAGATAATGAATACGATATCAATGACTGAAAAAGATATACAAATAATAACTAAAGAAAAATATCAAGATGAAGAATTGGCAGAACAAAAATTAATATTTGATAATAATATATTTGAACAAATAAAAGGAAAAGAATTAGACCTAAGCGTAGCAAAAATATTCGAAATACCAACAATAAGAAACTTGTTTAAACGACAAAAAGAAGAATATTATGTAGTAAGTCAAAGAGAACATATCTTAGATTGCAAATACACTAAAGGAAAGACCAAAATACCAATAATAAATAAACGAATAATAAATAAAGAAATACAAGATATTAAGGCTAATAATCCAATTAAATATTTACATTTAGGAGGAACAGAAATACTAATAAAAGCATGTTTTAGAGAAGGAATAGATACACCCATAGAAATATACTTAGCAGATGATAGAATTATACAACCCATAGAAAAAAGTATAATAAGTGCGGTAAAAGGTAACCTCATATACCAAAAATTTAAATTTATAATAAGTGCTAATTACTCAGTAACAATAAATGACAGAAATATAGATAAATTGTTAGTATTATATTGGAGAATGTCAGGAATAGAACTAGCCCCGGGAAGTAAAATATTTACAGCTAGATGTAAAAACTTATATGTTTTAACGACAAAACATAAAATAACAGCAAAAAATAAAATAAATAATATAAAAATAGAAGATCCTTTTGAAAGAATAGTCACAGTCATAGACAAGAATGACTATAGTTATGTAACGACCCATTTGGTCGTTTTGAGTACTAGAGTTTTTTATTTCATAAAAGACTTTTCGATAGATTCTAAATGGGTATTTTGGACTATTCATAACTATATTATGAAATAAATGGGGCAGTTTTAATAATTAATTTAGTTGGTGGTTAAAAAAAAGAGAACATTAAAATTTATAGTGGGGCAGTTTTTACCACTTTTATAATTAGTTACAGATAATAATTAGGGTAGTAGAAGAAAGGAAGACAAAAATGCACGAGCGTAAAAACAAATCTGAGAAGAGGATTTACCTGTGCGGCAACTACAAGGATATCAACTCTGTATTCTTTTGTTGGTAAGTTTCTTCATTAATATATATTACTTCTGTGAAAGTTTAATTGTTAAAGTGTATCTTGGGCTGCTACAGATTTTGGTGAATTCTATGCATTTGGGGGATATAACTTAATGGACAACTGTCAGGCAATCATTACAATAATTATGCGGTAATTATGAAGTAATGATTAGGAGATGTTAATTAAGTAATTGAATTATATTAAAAAGGATATCAAGTTTTGCTCATAAGTTGCTTATTGCTCGGTGATTAGCAGTATAAGTTAGGTGGTTTTTGTTATTATTGAGGTTATCAAAAATTGAGTTGAAATCTTGTTTGGCATTCACGTGAGTTTTAGTTCTTGGCATTATCGTAGGACCTCTTAATAGCCAATTAATGATTGGCAGTGGACCAATTTATTACAATCATATAGTATGTGTTAGAACTTGATTGGAAAGGGAGGGTGGTAATTATTTAATTGCATGGATAGTTGTTAGTGAATTAATGAAATTATGAAGGGGAAATGTATAGTGGTAATATGCATGAATTTGTATCACTGATTGGTTGGGACATTGGAAAAAAAAAGTAATGAAGTTAATAATTTAACACTGGTGATTAAGGATATAAAAGTGTATGGGTATATTGTTGAAGTGTTCGCTGCCACTGGTTCCGTAACCAGTGGCTTTATCTTTTAAACATTATAATTTTGTTATTATATTATCAACTATATTTTGATAGATTGAGATAGGTAATTAAATATTAGGTGTATCGAATTATTTAAATTTCATTAGAGATATGCTAATGGGAAGAATTAAGACTTACCCATAGGTTTGAACTTTAGAAAATTGATTATAGAATTAGGTGAGTTTTTGGGTTTAGGCTAGACATAGAATAATATGAGTGTTTATAGACTCGCGAACTTACAAATTATGCATATATATTTGATAGATTGGAAAGGTTCGGAGGCATTGAGGAAAGGAAAAGTATTGAAGAAGTAACTTGCTTGACTTTAATTCTTCGGTAGAGGTAGGTTATGGTTTATTCTACTTGATAGATAGACTCTTAATAGCGATTGATATGCATTGAATGATACTGTGAAGTTCTCTATGTACTTGATTGTGTGATTGTGTGGCTTGGTTGTGTGGTGTGTGATTGGTCTAAAATCTGAGACCATGAGATTTATAATCTGCAAAACCTCTCTATCGAAGTGATGCCTTGAATAAAGAAGGCTTGATGTAATATTATTAATGAATTGAAAAGTGGTGATAATAAATAATAAATTAATAATATTATTGGATCAGAGTGTCACGTTCCGACACGGTATTTTTAGATTGGAGTGTCACGTTCCGACACGATAGTTTTGGATCGGAGTGTCACGTTCTGACACGGTATTATTGGATCGGAGTGTCACGTTCCGACACGGTAACATTAAAGGAAAAAGATATTGAATTAACTTAATGTACTCAATCTCAATGAACGCATTTTCCAAACGAGTGTGATGTGGAGGCATGAGTCCTCGTGTGTGTGCTTGATATTGTGATTGATTACGTACTTGCTTCAACTGTCACTTGTTCATGTTGTAGTTTCTTATCACCTGCTAAGTGCTATAGTTGACTTTATACTATTATTCATTGTATATTAATTTCTATTTTGGGTTGACCGATGATATCTACTCAGTACATGTTGCCCTGTACTGAGCCCTATTTGTGTTTTTCTTTGTTTTCTTTTTGTGGAGTGCAGCGAGTGTATCAGTGACTTCGACTTGCCCTCAGCTCTAGCCAGTCTCTAGCACATTAGGTTCCAAGGTGAGCTATTCAATCCAGCTCGTGTTGGATTCTCTTGGTCATGGCATGATGTCCTTAGTTTTCAGACATAACCTATTTTATTCATTTATTTTGGTGTCTTTAATACTCTTAGACTTAGTATTTGAAGATTGGATGTCCTTGATGTGATGACTTTCAAATTTTGGGGATAATAAGTGTTAGACTTTAGAGGTTTATTTGATTGGTTACTTTAATAAGTTTTGAGCTTCCGCATTATTGTTGTTATTCGTAGTTGAATTATTGATATATGTTGGGGTTTGGATTTCCTGGTTCGCCCACTTAGGAGGTTAAGTGTGGGTGCCACTCACTGCTCATTTTGGGTCGTGACAAGTTATAATGAAATTGATATAGAAGAAGATTTAGAAATAGTAAAAGAAAGATTAAGTACATCAACATTAAAAAGAATAAACATGAACTGTGAAATACCACAAATCTCATAAAAAATGAGTACCTCAAGAATAATAGATAAAACTCTACAAAAATCAATGGAAGAAGAAATAAAACCACATCATTACTACATAACGGGAATAATGAAACAACGAAAATATTTAATAAGAAAACTATATAACAAGAGAATTAGTAACGGAAGATGAAATAATAACTATTGAACAATCATGCCCCGAACTACCAAAAACATTAATGTATACCGAAGAAACTACAGAAAAGGAAATAATCATTGGAGAAATACCAATAGTGATAAATTTCAAAATATATCAAGGAAATGAAAATATCATTTTAGGAATAAAATGGCCAGAACAAGTAAAACCATATAATCTAGAAGACAAACGGTTAACAATAAATTATGAAAATAAAAGGGTAATAATAAAAAGAACTTTAGTATGATAAAAATATGAAAATATATATACTTGCAAAGATAATAATAGAAGGATATTACAACCGATATTATACACCAATGATAGACACAGGAGCAGAAGCTAATATATGTAAATACAATTGTTTACCAGAAGATAAGTGGAAAAAATTAAAAACACCGGTAGTAGTAACATGATTTAATAATGAAGGAAGCATGATCACATATAAGACAAAAAATATAAAAATACAAATATGGGATAAGATATTAACTATAGAAGAAATATTTAACTTTGAATTAACTACAAAAGATATGCTATTAGGAATGCCATTTTTAGAAAAATTATACCCACATATAATAACAAAAACACATTGGTGGTTCACGACACCATGTAAACAAAAAATAAGAGCAAAAAGAGTAAATAATAAAAAACGAAAAACAACAGAATGGATAAAAGGAAGTGAAAAAATTACACAAAAATTAGAAAATAAAAGAAGAAGACCCTGAAATAGAATTAATTATATTCTCTATAGATAAAGTAAAAATAATTCAAGATAAGTTAGAATTATTATATAGTGAGGATCCTCTACAAGTATTGGAGAAACATAAAACAAAAGTAAAAATTGAGTTAATTGATAATAATAGTATAATAACCCAAAAATCATTAAAGTATAATTTTAATGATTTAACTGAATTTAAGATACATATAAATGAATTACTAGAAAAAGGATATATACAAGAAAGCAATAGTAAGAACACAAGCCCGACATTTATCGTAAATAAACATAGTGAACAAAAAAGAGTTAAAAGCAGAATGGTTATTGATTATAGAAATTGAAATGCAAAAACCAAAACATATAATTATCCGATACCAAATAAAATACTAAAGATAAGACAAATACAAGGATATAATTATTTTAGCAAATTTGATTGTAAATCAGAATTTTATCACTTAAAACTAGAAGAGGAATCTAAAAAACTAACAGCATTCACTGTACCACAAGGATTTTATGAATGGAATGTATTACCATTTGGATATAAAAACGCACCAGGTAGATATCAACACTTTATGGACAATTACTTTAAACAAATAGAAAATTGGGTAGTGTACATTGATGATATATTATTATATTCCAAAGCACAAGATGAACATATAAGATTATTAGAAAAATTTATACACATCATAGAATATTCAGGTATAAGTCTAAGTAAAAAGAAAGCAGATATAATGAAAAATCAAATAGAATTCTTAGCAATACAAATTGATAAAAACGAAATAAAAATGCAAACACATATAGTACACAAAATAATTAACTCAAATGAACAACTAGACACAAAAAAGAAATTACAATCATTCGGACTAGTAAATCAAGTAAGAGAATACATATCAAAATTAGCAGAGAATTTAAAACAATTACAACAAAATTAAAGAAAGATATAGAATATCAGTTTGATAAAAAAGACCAAATACAAATACAAAAGGTAAAATTATTATGCAAAAACTTACCTAAACTATATTTTCCGGATGAAAACAAAAAATTTACTTATATAGTAGAATCAAATGCGAGTGAAAAAAGTTATGGAGGAATATTAAAATACAGGTATGATGGCAATACGATAGAACATCATTGTAGGTATTATTCAGGAACATTTAATAATACAGAAATAAAATGGAAAATAAATAGAAAAGAATTATATTCAGTGTATAAGTGTTTATTATCATTTGAACCATATATTGTATATAACGAATTTATTATAAGAACAGATATACACAAGTAAAATGGTGGCTAACAAGAAAAATACAAGATTCGGTAACAACAAAAGAAATAAGGAGATTGATATTAAATATATTAAATTTTACATTTACAATTGAAGTAATAAAAACTGATAAGAATGTTATTGCATTTTACCTATCACGACAAAGCTACTCAGACTGAGACTAAGGAAGAAGATACAATTGAAAAGATACTCAAAGTCATTACTACACTTTGTACAAAAGTGAATAGTATGGACAACGAGATACAAAAGCTAAAGACTAATGAAGATAATCTGAAGTCAAAAGCTAATCAGCAGCATGACTATAAAAATGCGGAGCTACGTCGATCGGAAGACGGAAAAAATCCAGAGCTAAAAGGAGACGATGGGAAACTCCTTAAAACCCATAGTGTTTGTTTAAATACAGCTGCAGGTACAAGAAAATAAGTTAGCGATAAACAACATAAAAATGCGAACTTAAACCAGCTATTCGAAAAACTATTTGCCCAAAAGACACCTAGACATATGTCCATAGAACCACAAACATCTACATACGCAGATAGTGTGCAAAACCAAAATGAGAAAAAGACATATAACTACATCACACGAACCTATATAAAAAATATACACAAAATCTAAACTTATTTAAACCGCAACCCCAGATCAACTACAAAAGAACCAAACCAAGATTATTTGACACAAAAGTTACAAGGATATAACAAGTTAATTGCACGGCCAAAACTAACGCTAATTTAGAAAGAACATGTTACAACTACAGACTGTTAAATACCGTATACACATACGACGGAGAAGAAGTTAGTGGAATACCAGAACTACACAAGGCATTCGTCACATACAACAGAGTTACAAAAGGAAATTTATTTTATATAAAATTCTATATAGCACCAGCGGATATATTATAGGAGAAAATAAAACCTCCAATACAAGTTATCAAGATAGGACTAACTAAAGATATGATTATACCCGAGGACATCGGACAACAAGAAGAGATATGCAAAATAGAGATACCAAGTTTTTATGCTAACAAAAGAATAATTGGTATATCAACTATCATACATGAGCTAGCAAATAATTATTTAAACGGAAATGCTATATGGAGCTACTATGCAAGAGATCAGTTAGTGATTTATTCCAATTCAAGGGAGCTAAGGAAAGCAGATATGGATGAAGTCCAGAGATGGATTTTATCATTACTTAAGCCAGAAGAATGACCTACAACACAAGCACTAAAAGTAGGATTTATTTCGGCAGAGTTATTAACGAGATATTGCAAGCTAATTGGTCACAAATACCCTGACCACATATGTTCGAAATGCAACGAATAAGATAATATAATCCCAGACGTCTAGCTGGAGTAAGAGATAAAGACGGAAGATGATGAAAAGATAAAGATGAAGATAAAAGAAGACAAAGTTGAAGATAAAAGGAAACACAAAAACGTGCTTAGCCACACAAAGCCAAAAGTAGATATGTAAAAGTCTTGAAATATATAGTAGTCACATTATTAGGTAAGTTAGTAGAAAAACTTAGTCAACATATGCATGTGCATTATTAAAGATATGTTGACAAGTGTAAAGTATGATAGGTAGTGTGTATTATTAAGAAGATAAGTGTATATACATTATTAATATGTCGTAAATAGGATAGTGGTAGACAAAATAAGAACTATTTATGAATAGTAGTCATGAATAGTAATGAACAGATGTAAAAAGCGTATTAGAGTGTGTATGTCTATATATAGACGCAGTTGTAAAACTTTGAAAGGCAGGCAACGCCTAAATAAAAATCCTCTCCTTTCAAAAAACTCTTTCAAGATACTAACTACTTAAAAGTTAATGGATAAATCTGAAATCCAATCAGGTATTTCAGATAGCATGGATAAGCAAGAGGCAAAGGTATATTGTTCAAAAAATATGCGGAACTAATTTCATATATTCCTGAATATCATATATATGATTGAATAAATTTATGTTAGTTATTATGTATTAGAATTATTTGAATCATGATTTCTAGTTTATTAGCACACTGGAAACAGGGAGAGAACTTCTATACTATGTCATCCTAATGTTGAAATCGGTAGGCGAAGAAAGCCGTTTAGGGGAGAAAACAAAGTTGAGGCGCTGATAAGAAGGAAGTATCCGCTAAAGTACGATGCTAGTAGTGATAGGAGAACATGATAAAGATAATCTAGTTCATAATAATCTAATATGAATTTAATCAATTATGAATATGATAGGAAGTAATAATTTGAAATAAAAAACCTGCATAATAAAGAACATGACTACATACGTTCATGATGAAATGATAAAAAACTACGAAACTTTAATCTTATATATACTTAAAGATATAAAAATAATTGAATTAAGAAGAATCATATGGGAAAAAATATTTAATGATAATGAATCAGAAGATATATTGAACCAACAATGGTATGAAATAGACTTACATGATTTAGACTACGAAAGAATAGAATGGTACAATTTAGAAATAAATTCAGACTAAAATGAACTACGAATATTTACAATATTGGACAGAATCTATGGAAGATATAAAACTATTAGAACAATTAATGGAAGAAAATTTATATATGTACCAAAGAACCCAAGATATGTTATATTTAGAATATATCATAAATAATATTAATGAAATATTCAGATTAAAACAACTATCGGAAGAATATTACAATAAATATTATTACATTTTACCATGAATTTCGCAAATACAAAAAATAATAAAAATGAAATATCAAGATTAAGACACTTACCAAAAGAATATTATAATAAAACCTTTAAAATGAATTACTCACCTACCACACTACCACTTACCACACTACCACTTCCATGAATTCCTCAACTACCAGTTCTGCACCGAAAAATGGTATCATCCTTGACACAGGAAACCTGCAAATTAAAAAATATAATATTGAAGTAGAAAATAAATTATCAATAAAATTTATAGGAAGCATTTGTTATATGTGTGTGTAGATATATATATATATATACACTCTTTTACATGTCACTAACAAGCATTGAGATGAATTAGATTCATCCACTCCTATGTAGAAGTCTCGTGTTTGAACCCTGAAAATAGTCAATCTCTAATCAAGAGTCATTCCCCAATCAATAGACTATGCATAAGAAAATCTAAATAAATTGGGTTTTTATTATCATATATATACCAGATGGGACCTAATTGGATGTAATCCCTAATATTTTAATCAAACATTTCTAATTTGAGCTCAACAAAAGAGGAACACTTTGATCAAGATTATTTTAAGGAAAGTGATTTGCTTATTGAACCAAAATAAATTCCCACCTTAGAAATGAAATTATATAAGGAAGTTTTAAAATAAACTAGGAATTTAAAGATCCTCTTCCACCTATAAAGAAGGTGAATTATCGAACGAACCTGGATGAATTTCCTCCCTTAAAAAGAAATTAGAAACATTCTTTTTGGAAGTGTTTTTCCTTGTAAAGAATGTTTTCAAGTAAACTAATAATCAAAATAATTTTTTTCTCGCATAAAAAATGTGATTAACCTATCGAACTAATTGAATCGCTTTCCTAAACGAGAATGTAAAAATACACACTCTAGTTAGAATTGCTTCACTTGTAAAGAAGTATTTCACATGAACTAAGAATTCAAAGTTCATCTTCCTCATATTAAAAATGTGATTTGCCTCCATTTAGAATGAATTTTTAGCCAAAAATAAAAGAGGGGAACACCCTAGATAGGAGCAATTTCCCTAGTAAGGAAGTTTTCAAACAAATTAAAAATTTAAAGCTCCTCTTCATCCTATCAAGATGGTGATTTCTGATCGAACCAAAATGAATCATCTTCGGTCCTAAAATGTAACACCCCAACTTTTCCAAAACGTCTAAATTAACTCGTACCGTCGTGAAAAGACAAAGAGGGTGAGTAATAAATCAAAAAGGATGTGGTATGTCATATTTTAAGTGTTCAAGGGTTTTATCTCAAGTTTTGAAGTTAAGTAAGTGGCAAAATAAAAGTTGGCGAAAGTTATCGTAAGTTCCTTTTTAAAGATTTCTTTGAAATTTGGGTCAAATGTATTGGATGTTTTCTCCCAATATATAAAGAGTTGGAAGGCCTATTACCCATTAAATCGAAGGCCTATGAGTCTAGTTTGCAACACATAAAACCCCGTATTAAACGGACGTTTTGACAAGTTGGGGCAATATTGCAAATCTGCCGATATAAGGTTAATTATAAACTGTTTATAGGTGCGTACCAGTTGTGTATATATATTGTTTGCGAAGCTTAGGACATAAGGAACAACTTTCGTGAATGAACTACGGTCTTTCGAGCGTTCATTGGAAAGGTATGTTAAGGCTATTCCCTACTTACGACATGTTTCCTTAAAGTTTAGAAGTAATGTATTTGGGTTGTTATCCTTGATATATTGTTGGCTGCTCGAGTTGATATAATCCTCCCTTGTCGGGATTCTTATTCAGTTAGTAGCGTCCCTATGTTGGACACGACTTTAGAGGCTATTTACATAGGTTGCTTATAACTAAATTGCTCGCTTTTAGCGGTTGTATTGTTATTATTGTCGTTGAGGCTATTGTGGTTAGCTACAGGAATGTGATCTATGCCTAGAAGGGCTATGTTCTGCCTATAGGGCTATATAGATGCCTAACAGGGCTATGAGTTGCCTGCAAGGCTATATTGACGCCTAAGAAGGCTATGTTCTTCCTACAGGGCCATGTTGTTGCATAAAAGGGCTATGAGTTGTCTATAAGCTACGTTGATGCCTAAAGGAGCTATGTGCTACCTAAGGGGCTATATTAAGGCCTAAGAGGGCTATGTGACTGCCTACGGGGCTAGGGGACTACTGATAGGGGTATATAGGCTGATTGGCACCTTCCGGGCTTATGGGGGCCTGAGTAGGTGGTCTTGTGTGTTGTTTGCACCTGCCGAGCTTATGGGGGTTTGGTTGGGTTGTTGTTTTATTATTTTTAATAAGTTTAGATTTAGGAGCAGGTCAGTACACTTATCTTAGCCTTGATTTATTTATTGGATTATTCTAGTATATGAGGATACCTCATCATAGTCTATTGCCTTTCATACTCTGTACATTATGTTGTACTGACGCCCCATGGCCTTGGGGGCGCTGCATTCATTCATGCAGGTCCTGACAGACGACTGAGTAGACCTCCTCAGTAGCAGGATTGACTTTTATCCGGTTGGCTAGCCCCTTTCCTCCGGAGCTGCCAGAGTTGGGAGGTTTGTTACATTTTGTTGTATATATCTTTATGGGTAGGCTGGGGCCCTGTCCCACCAATCTTTACTACTCTTAGAGGCTTACAGACTAGTGTGTGGGGTTTATAGCTACGTTATGGCCATACTGGCCTATGTTGTTGGTTTGCGAAAGCTTGTGAGCTGTTTGATGTATTATATTGATATATACCTGCTTTTAGTTTTGGTATAGATATCATGGTGGCCTCGACGGCCTAATTAGGACTTTTGTGCTAGTTGACTAATTATTTATATGATCTCCTGGGAGTAGCTGTTTCTGTTATAGATTAGTTGACAGGGTCCTTGCCGGCCGATGGCTTAGTTTTAAGCCGAGATATACTTGTTTGATTTCTTGATTGTGTGTGGCTGCCATGCGCTAGTAGCAAATGGTTCAACAGGGTCGGCTCGGGCCTGAGTTTTGGCATTAGGAGCCAGTTGCGCCTCTCGAGTTTGGGGCGTGACATAAAAAATCTAACACAAAAAAATCTACTTGACACAAATAGAGTTAGTCGGACAAATAAATAATGAACATCAAATTATTACACTAAATAATAATAATATTTAAATCAATATATTCATGTATCGTCTTACCACTTCGTTGTATTGCTAACACATAACCTTCTCTTCCATGAACTTGATCAAAATGATAAAGTAATGGCAGAGCATGAGGAAAAACCTTGTCACAAACTCGACATGCGATTAAATTAGAATGAGCCACCATTTTTTTCTTAACTAAGATGGATTTTCTGCAATAGGACACTGGATGATAATTGCTTACTAGAACAAATGAAAGAGATAAATTATGTGGAAGAGGATACACTTATGGGCGTGCTTATACATGTAAAGAACGGACTTGCGCAATTAATTATTGTTTTGCATCATTGTGATCTAGTGCTTCTTGAGAACATAAAAGTTAGACTTTAAATTAGACAAAAAATTATCATTATTGTATATTATGACACACAGTAATTACCAGAGTAGATTTTTCAGGAAAAACAGAAAAAGTGTGAACAGATAATGTCATATTAGCTGTTAAAAGAGGAAATTAAAATTGATTAGTGATATGTCCGTTAGTAAAATAAATTGAAGTTCAAAGTTATCATTTATTATCTGGATAGTCATTAATTGGTTAACTTGAATTGAAAAAATATAATGACTTGTCCCACGGTTATGATCACTTATTTCACGACTCAAAGTATACCCTAGTTATGACATGACAATATGATCCTGAGAGGCCCTAAAAAATCCACTTGACATAGGCATGATGTAAAAGAAACACAATAAGAGAAAATAAGCAATATAAGTCTCAACCCGAAAGATGACATAAAGGATACCAATAGAGTACATAAGAGAATATGAGGAATATTGCTAAGTCTGACATAAGCCTTCTACTATCATATATGTGACTTGGAAAAACCCCTAGATCACGAACATAATCTAAAAATTTAAAAGATATCCAAGAACTAAAAGTTTCCATGACTTTGCCCTGAGGACTCACCAATCAAGTAGTCAAACAACAGATCAATCCACCTAAGTCTGTCTGTGTGGAGGAGCGTTAGATCGTATATTATGAGACAATATAGACACATATATACATTGATACAGTGAATGCACTAAGTATGAGGAAATATATAGAAACATAAATATAATTTTCCATTTCTTGTGAAATTGCTTTTATTTGTAAAATGACCATTTTGTCCTTCTTCTTAGTGTTTTCATCCTTAGTCTGTATTTTGAAAATGGTTAGCATGGTCCCCTATGTGATCAGGTATGATTTTGACCTTTTTTAAGTTAAATGTTATTAATATGGTTGACTTTGGTCAATATTTTGAGTGTCGAACGTCGAATAGAATTTCTATTAGCTCCATCGTGTCTGAAACGCTGAGTTTGAGCTAGTAAGGTGGTTGGTTAGGGTTCCAAGGCCTTCGGTTGAGGTTTGTGTGTTTAGACGGGAAGTTAAGTTTTAAGCCTTAAGAGAGGTATCAGAGGGTATTTTTATCATTTGATATTTTCTTGGAAATGTGATAATTTCATTGAGTCCGGAATGTCAAATTTAATAGGGTGGCATATCCAATTTTTTATTGAACCTCAAATGATTTCCCGAGAGTCCATTAAAGGACTTTTTCCTTGAGATGAGCTAGTGGTTTCTGGTTTCAAGTGAAGGTCACTTTGACCTTCGCGATTGCGGCACGTAAGCTCGCGACACTATGTACCTTTGTGATCGCCGATCGCGGCCCTCAGGCTCGTGTTCATGATGAACCTATAACACCCTACATGCTAGAACTACAAGATTGTAGATTTCAGGTGTTGCAGATGGCACCCACGGGCACCATCCATGGACCGTAGGAGGACCCACGGTCCGTCCTGTAGGTCCGTGGTGCACCACTTGCGACCTTTCCCAGAAACCCCAGAAAAATATTCTAAGTGTCAACCCACGACCGGACCCACATACCATAGGTCAGGTCACAGACCATGGTCCGCGTCCGTGGATCAAGCCCCAGTTTTCAATCCCCAGAACCCCATTGATGGTTGACCAGCACGGACCGTCAATCGATCGACGGTCTGTCGGTAACCCCGACATTAGTTAAGTCAGGGGTCTTTTGGTCTTTTCCTTATGCTTTGGACGCTAAACTATATCGTTTAAACCTAAACTACATAGTTTTGGTCAGTTTTAGCCTAGAAACACAACTAGAATTCACCTAAGTCAGATCATTCATCAAAACTTAGAAAAATTAGAGCGTAAGAGGAGAAAGAGGTCAAGAACCCTAGTTTAAGAACGCATCAAGGTTCCATCAGTTCCAGCCCCGAAATCGAAAGATTTCTTCGTGAAATTCGTCACTAGGTATATGGGATTTCACTAGTGGGTTCCTTTCACCCATTAGGTCCCTAGATTTCAGTCAGAATCTTGATTCCCTTAATGTTATCCAGACCTAGAGTTTCTTGAATGTTAGAATTGTTGGATTTTAGCTGTTAGAATGATTCCAAATCATATCATCATGTTGTAGTATTGTTTTTCCCAGATTTATGCATAAACTCAGAACCCTAGCTATGTAGTTCTTTTAGTGCATGAATTCCATATGTTAGGTCAGTTAATTCAGTTATATATATAAACATGCCTCAGTTTTCGAATGCATTATTATCAGTATATTAAAGTTGCATTCTCAGTTTGCATGTCAGTATTCTAAGCTATCCAGTATTACGACATTTCAGTCATAAAGTGTTAATTACTAAATCAATTGGGAGAAGCTTAATACCGAGTGGACTAGGGTCAGTCACCCTCAAGTCCTAGAACTACGTGCCCCGTAGGTTGTAAGTCCCCTCTGTGGGCATCATTTTATTGATCATGCCATCATGCCTTTATACCTCTGGCAGGGTATATTGGGTCCTCTCGATGGGGCGTATACATCAGACTCTACGTTTAGCTCACGTGGTTTTATGTCGATTATTAGTAGCTCCCTCACAATTCAGTCAGATTTTATTGCATTGACCATGTTATCAGTACAGTTCATTATTCAGTCTCAGCATGTTATAAACTTGGTCATTACATTCAGTTTAGCCATGATCAGTATTTCCAGTATCCTTATCATGTTCAGATTATATCATTGCTTTATTGCTTGTTCAGTTATGTTATTAGTCAACTTTACTCTATCCTGCATGCTCAGTACCTTTCAAGTAATGACGCATACTCTGAGCTACATCTTCTCGTGATGTAGGTTCAGGTCCTCAACAGTCAGATCACGCATAGATCGGTTCCCGATCTTCAGTTCAACAACATCAGTGGTGAGTCCTCATTCTTCGAGGACTAGTGACATGATTATCTTTCTTGCTTTTAGTTTTAGTTTCAGTTTTACTAGATCTAGCTGGGGCATGTCCCAACATTTCTAGTCTGTAGAGGCTTTATTTCAGACATAGTTAGTTTCATCTCTAGTCTTGGAGTTTGACTTTTCATTTGTATTCAAACTCTCAGTTTTCATATATTCAGACTTAGTATATGGGTATTCCCCATGATATCAGATTATTTATATGATTTAGCTTCCGAACAATATTTATTGATTCAGTTCGCTTTAGTATGCTTATGATATGCCAGTAGGGTTAGCTTGGGGTCACTCGTGATCCTAGGTCCCGTGTCCACATCCTGGGGGTAGCTTCGGGGCGTGACAGAACCCATCATTTAGCCTTTGCGGTCGCGAATAAGGGTCTCGTGATTGCAATGTGATTTTCTATGTTCTTCACGATCACGAGAGTTAGTGGCTCGTAATCGTGATGACCAATTTTTACCTGAACAGAACCTATATTTGGGATTCTTTCCGTTTTCCTCATTTCCACCATTTTCAATCCTTTGGAGCTTTGGCGAAGAAATTTTTGGGAGCATTTTTTATGAAAACTCATGTGTGTAAGTTTTTCCTACCAATTCTTTGTTGATTCCTTGAAATTTTATCTTCCAAAAAACATCTGTAAATCATGATTTCAATGTGGATTTTGGGATTTTCCCCATAAATTAGAAAATTTGTAGTTTTATGAATTGAAGTTCGTTTCTTGATCTATTTTGATAGATTTTTTCAACCACGAGTTCCTTTTTGGTTGTAGATTGTGTTTTTTAAATTAAAATAAGTTTTTTAGCCTTCCAATTTCCAAAAGGATTTTTGGACTATTTAACCTCCAGATTCTAATCCTATCAATATGAGTATGGTTGGGCTCATTTTGATGAACTCTTTCAATTCTTGATAGTTGGGGGGGATCTTTTTGGTGATCATTTGGTTGAGGGGGAGCTCCGATAGAGTTGTTCGGGTGAAGTTTTGGCCTTTGAGGTAGGTTTGGTTATTCATCTTCTAGATTGAGATGAGTAGTTAATCTTTCTTAAGAAGTCAACTATAAAATGAGTTGGAGTACAAAATGTAGAGGTTGTATGTATTGACATTCTTTTTTAGCTTGTGTGAGGTCTTTTTTGTGATGTTTAGCCTGTATGGATATAATGACCCTCCTGGTCATTTCTGTGTTTGCCTTCTGTGTGTCGTTTAGAGAGTTCCTATAGCGACCCCAATTCATTTATGACTTGCTGGGACTGACAGTTTGGTCACCTGGTCGTTCGTTTGGTTATTGTGCGAGCTTTAGTGTTTTTTGGAGCTTATGGACCTTGAACGATCATTGTTTATCAAAAGTTCAAGAAGATGACATCAAAATTCAATTCTGACGATTCCATCTCTGAAAGGATCATTTTAGGCTAGTAGCATGGTTGGCATAACTCTCGAGGTTTTCAGTGTGAGTCGGTGCGATTAGACATTTTAACTTTAAGTTTAAGCCTAAGTTTGACTTTAGTCAACATTCTGAGTAAACGCGCTCGAATTAAAATTTCGTCGGTGCGATTAGCTCCGGAATGTCGAGTTTGGTCTAGATTGACCTTTTTTTTGTGTCCCGAGGTTTCCGATATTCTTCCGAGCCCTTTTGTGGCTTTTGATTTAAAATGACATTTGGGTGTGGGACCCACTTTTTGTCAAGATGACCTCGTATTGAAATTTTGACTGCGCCATTAAGTCCAGAATATCGAATTTGTTATGGTTGCAGATCTCGTTTGTGTGCATGGGGTTCCGAACGAGTTCGGTGCAACCCATCAGAATTTTTAAGCTTTTGAAAATGATGCTGAAAATCTGCTATATAATGCAGAAAAATCAGCACCCTTTCAAAAACTTTAAAACCTCCTAACTCTCTCATCTCTCAACCGAATTAGGGGATTCGAAGTGCGGGAGCTTTGTATTTTAGGTGGCTTCGCTGTAGAGTGTTAGGAAGTTGTCGGGTGCATGTTGTTCGAGGTAAATTTCGCGATAAACCTGACTGTTGTAACCTTTTTTTGAGCTGTTGTTTTTGGCATCCTTGTTTTAGTCATATCTCATTCATTTTGGCTCGATTTTAGGTAATTTGAAGTCCCACATGTTGAGAATTGTCTTGGATGCGTCGTGGAGTGTTCAAGGAGTGCTAGGCACCATTCAATTCTTGTAAATTCTGAGTTTAGTCTACTACATGTTTTCTTTTATGTTGATTAAAATGTGTTTTTCCTTGCATGTTGGGTTTTGCTGCGTTTTTAGCCCTGAATTGTGTTCCATTTTGGAACACAAGTTTAGGGTATTGTTTTGGGTCTCTTGGCAATGTCAAATTCGGACAGTTTGATGTGGGTCCCACGATTCTCATTTTTACTCCAAAATTGATCTGTCTCCGTTTATTGTGATTTTAGTGTCTAAACGACCGTACTAACATTGTGATCCTATATTTGATAGAGTGATAGCGTTCAAAGATCGTTCGGGAAGGAAAGGCTCTGGAAAAGTGATTTGGAGCGCGCTCGGTCGACCTTAAGGTAGGCTACAACTTCCTTTCTATTTGATTGAGCTTAATTGTGTAAAAACATGTTGATTGGAGTGAATTGGGGGTGGGTACCAGTTTCCTACTTTACTTTGATTAGATACATTATGTTAGGATCAATTAGCCATATTTAGCGTATAATATCATGTTAACTGGGTTTAGTAGAGTTGCACGCTTATGTGCTAAATGCTATTGTATTCTTGTATGCTATGTGTTGTATGTTTTGTTCATTCTTAACCATAAACATGATGTCCTTAGTCTTGGTTAGACTAGTATTGCCTTAAACTTATGACCTGTGTGGGCTGGATAGCCTTGACTTTCTGCCAATGTCGTTCGGATGACTTAGCTCCTTATAGACTGGAGTAGCAGACTTGAGTCTGATAGTTTGAACCTTAGATTAGGCGTTATCGTTGCTTGCTGCACTTCTGTATCGTCTCCCTCTAATTTTACGGTTTCAACGCGTTCTTGAAGGTTCGATGCATCACTATAGGCGTGGGATTGAGATAGTATAGGCTTGGAGCCTTTTCTGTGATTTCTTAGAGTGGACGACGTTCCATGGTGGTTGTTGTTGGATCGGATCCTATTGGAGATACCATCACCCCCGGGGTCGTTCTTTCTAACTGGGCTGGGAGTGTACCGCTGGCTGGGTAGACTTGGTGATTTCGGCGATCGCCCCGGGCCTCTCTTTCTAGCTGAGATGGGAGTGTGCTGCTGGCTGGGTGTCCCCGGGTCGCTCTTTCTAGCTGAGCTGGGAGCTGACTGCATGGTAGGACGACTTGGGATATCCACCTCACTCACATGTCCCTTTTTCTAGCTGGGCTGGAAGTGGACTGTTCGGTTGGGTGTCCCCTGGGGTCACTCTTTCTAGTTGGGCTGGGAGTGAACTGTTAGCTGGGTGGAGTCTGATGAATTATCTTGGTTACTTTGGGCAGGGAGCCCGATTTTTTCTTTCTCAATAGACTTAGCTATTCTATGTACGTGTCGGGCTTATGGGGGTTCGTTCAGGTTTTATTTAAACCTGCACACGAGTGTACCTTCTGGGCTTATGGGGTCCAGTTAGGTATAGTTTAGCTATACTTAGTTTATTTCTGGTATGCTCGTGTGCTTTCTTTTCATATCCTCTTTGACTTCTTTGTGTCTAGATTCTATCCTTTCTTATTGTTTTACCCCTTTTGCTCAGTCGGCCTTTGATGCCTACTGAGTACTTTTTGTTTTGGTACTCATGCTACACTCTGCATCTATTTCGTGATGCAGGTCCTAGTACCAGTTACCAGTGGTGATTAGTTCCAGCCTTCATTTGCAGCTGTGACTCGGAGATGAGAGTGAACACTTGGCGTTTTGGGTTTGTTTTGTCTCCTTGTTTTATTTTAGCTAGTCTTTTTGCCTTTGAGACACGCTTTATTGTGGTCCAATTTTGGGACTTGTACTCTTTACTAGATAGCTCTGTACTAGTGACTTCCAGGTTCTGGGAGGGATTTCTGTATATATTTATTTTGGTTTGTTTCCGCCTTGTTGTCCTTGTTTAGATTATTTTTTTGCTAGTTTCTGGCCCTACGCTCATTGCTTGATGTTCTGGGTTACGGGTTGGTTTACCTACTGGTAGTGTATAGTAGGTGCCATCATGACTCGAGAAATCGAGTCGTGACAATGGAGGCCTCATGTGATACCTTAATTATTGTTAAAGATTTGTGTTATTTGAGAAATTACCCGTGTGAGGGGTTTTGTAACTTATTTTTATACTTGACATTGAGATGCCCGAGATAGGGGCTTGAATCGATATTTGATCATCTTTAAATGAAAGAAATGTGTTTGTCAAATGGTTTCTTCAACTACCCTATCATATGAGGAGGTCTTCATGTCTGATTAGGTTTAAAGATTTTATGTTATTCAAATCCTCGAGTAATAGATTATGCCTTGTGTTGTATGTGTTGTGATGTATTCATCCTCATTCAACATATCATGGTTCATATGTATATGAGAAAGTGGAGAAATATTATTTTTGGGAAAGAAAATGAGACACCTTACATTTATCCTTGACCACGAGCTAAGTGAACTTTTATGTGTGCAAGTGTAATGTAACACCTTGGATTTCGAAAAGGGAAAAGATGGCATGAATTTTGGCTACTGGTTTAGGCCTATGAGTCCAGTCTGTAGTTCCTAAAACTTTCTACGGGTCGTAGACTGATCTCGTAGAAAAGGGATAAATAATTTTTGAAAATCAAGCCCAATACCTTTCCTGCAGTTTACCAGTATGGTCCGTCGAGTGATCTACGGGTCGTAGATGAGTTCCGTAGAAGCAATTCACGCTTAGTGAAATTTTAAGGTTCAAGGTTGAGTTCTACCGATGGTAGGAAGTCCTACAAACTGTAGAAGGGTCCCGTCAAAATTTGGGTGATTTTAAGGTCCCAGTACTTGGTCTACGGTCCACCAATATGGACCGTAGAGAGTTTTATGGTCCTTTGGTCGGACCCGTAGACAAGTTCCGGTAGTTATTTCTTAAGGGCTTTTGGGTCTATTCCTAAATATTTTAAGTCTATACTATGTCATTTTGACATCTATTATAAGCCCTATATAAATATTTTGAGTCCTAAATCTACTCACTTTAAATCCATTCTCCTATTTCCCCAAAACTCAACCAAATTCATTCTCCTAATTCCCTCTCAACCTAAGGAAGAAGAAGAAGAAGCTAGGGTTCACTTCAAGGTCATCAATTCACCATTCATCTTGGGCTTTGAGTAGCAAGGTATGTGGATATTCACTCACGGAGTCCATTCCTCCCTGGGGTTCTAAGATTTGCTGGCAAGCTCGTTCTAATCTTGGACGTAGTACATTGGAATCCTGAAGCACCACTACGAACGCTACCGCGCGTCCGCCTGCAGTGCGGTAAGGCACCACCCTGTTGTGCCAGCAGCCAACTCCGGCGTGTCACCTTTCAATCTCTCAATTCATTTTCAATTGATCAAATTAGGTTTCTTCTTAGTTTAACATGTGTCTCATTCAATTATGTTTTGTATTATTTTTTGAATCTTCTATTTCGTGATTTAACTTAAATTGCATGATATCTAGTTGAAATTATATGAACCTTAGCATGATCCATGGCTTTCAATTAATGTACTAGTGAGTTATAAAACAATGATTTTCTTACTTATTTTTTCGTCTTCGATTAATAAAGAGAAAATAGTATGATTCCGTACCTAGAGTCATGTCCCGACGGCCCAATGCAGGAGTACTCCTTACCAATACCGACTTGGAACATCTAAGACTCGACCCTCATCTTGGCTCGATAATCGACCACGACCGGTGACCCAACCCTGAGCTGAGACCATCTCTCGGGATCACTGAACCCAAGATCCTACCCGACTTGATCCCTACACCAAAACCCAAACCTATATTTTTGAATCTCAAAAGGTGCCTAGTGCCTACCATCTTCTTATTGAGGCAATTTGAATCCTTAATAGATTTCTAATGACATATACTATTAAAACATTCTTATTGAGGTAATTTGAATCCTTAATAAATTTCTAATGACATAGACTAATAAAGCAATGTTTATTGCAATTAGTAGTAGTAAATGGTGCCCTAACACATCTTAACACATTAATAGTGACTCTTCTATTTTAAACCTCTACAACAATTGTTATATGTCCTAACCAATCTTCCTGAGAAAAATGGTAGAGTTTGGGGGGCCAGAATTAGAAGTTTAGGGGTTCTAAATTTTAGGATAGAAGATTGCTGGTAGAGTTTGAACCCACAACACTAGTGTGAAAGGCATTTTCATCGCCCCTTCCTTACCACTGAGCTCTGTCAATCAATTTTGTTAGGGATTTACAAGTTAATATACATATACATATTATTTAATTTTCTAATACAAATATAGGGTCTACAAAAAAAATAGTCGATTCGTCTGAACTCACAAAGCCCCACCTAACTCCGCCTTTACCAGTGTCAAATAAATTTTGTAATTACGAACAAAATTCATCGCTTATCCTATTTAGCAACAGAAACGCAACTAATTATTAAAAAAAAGTTAAGTTAGTTACGAATAATTTAACAAGAAGTTAGGCAGACAATTTCAGTTTGTTTTTATAGTGATTCATTATTAAGGGTTACATTTATTCGAGAAAAGTATACAAATAATCTCTTTACGATTAGAAAATAAACACCATTTCTAAAACTAATAACTAATAGGAATATCCTTTACTCACTTTTTTTCATGCGAAAATAATTATCAAGATAAAAATACCCCAATTTTTAAAAGCAGAAAGACTCGCTTCTTCATACATTTTTCCTTTGCGCCAAACACACCCTTAACCAAGAAATTAGAAAAGAGGTTAAAAACGGTAATTACGTGGAGTGGTGATTTCCGTTTGGCACAGAACAACATGTACTCTCCCTTATCAATTTTATTATATCTCGGTATCAAATTTTTTATGTGTTTTATTTTATACATTTTAAAACAAAAAAATTAATTAAAAGGGATTTTATTATTATTATGAAATCAATTCAAATTAGTTATTCCATAACTTTTTTTTGTTTCTGTTTTAGTTCATATACCGTCATTTTCTTAATAGTGATTATCAGTTTTTCTTAGTTATAATTATTTTTAAAACTTAATAGGAAAATTGTAGCGACTCGTTAGGCTGTTTTGAGCATTAGACCATTTTCTTTCTTAAAAGACCCTTCTCGTAAATTTAAAATGGAAATTTTGAACTATTTTATAACTATGAATAGTTAGTTGATGGGTAATTTTAGATAATTAAAATCGGTGGTTTATGGGATCAATTGATAATTTATTTAAATTGTATAATTTACCTAAATCTCATAGTGTTAAGAGCTAATTACATTATTTCCCTACTATTCTCCAAATTAGAAAAATTCCTTAAAATGTATGGATTTCGAATACATCACTAGACTTTCGGATATATTAGTAGACATCCGAATACATATGTGAGTGATGCATTTGAGATAACAATTAAGAATAATAATTAAATTATCATTCTGGTTAATATTTTTTAACGAACACGCAAAAGAAAAATATTACAAATACTTTGTTTCTCCAATAATGAGTATTTGTCCTGATTTCTAAAATCATTTGTCTCAAATTATTTTTTATTTTAAACATTCAAATTACAATTAATTATTTTTGTATTTTAAAATAATCACTAATTATATAATAACAACACCACAACAACAACACCACCACCACAAAAACAACAACAAACAATAATAGTATAGTGTGTAGTGAATTTAGGAGCCGTATGGAACTGATTGATTCTTGAAGAGTAAATTAAGCATTTTAATTTTAATTCAAAATACTTAAATTTGACCCTATGACCCATTTTATCCTCCGTAATTTTTTTAAAATCGTTTATGAATTTGTCACATCCTATCCTATTTTACCCCATTGTCATGTCTATTTTAAGTATGATTATGATGAAAAAAAATATATCTATAATTTTAAAATAATATTAGAAATCAGAACAAATATAACTCGAATAGGTTGGTGATCGTTTTGAAAAGTATATATTTTTAAAATTTTTTTTATGTACTCTATATAAAATATGTCTATGATTTTGCTTAGTATCTTGAGATTTGTAATTACAAGATAAAAAAAAATTTAATTCATGACCAGCTTATTAATTAATTATTACATGAAATCTAAATAACTTAATTTTATTAATTAGAAATAATCTTATTTAATCAATTTATATGCTAAAGTAAATTAGTTTGTTTTTTGAGTTAATTCAATTCTATAAAAAAATATCAAACACTAAGCTTAAACTGTTTCAATTATTTTAACAAAAAATATATTTATTTATAAATTCTTTAATCAAATATTTGAAAATTGGATATTTTTTAGGAGGAAAAAAAATAAGAAAATGAAAGAAAAGGGGGTTGAGTGAGAAAGGGATGGTAAAAAAAATATGAAATAGACCCACTATTCAAATGTCAAGCAAACAATGGACCTCACATAATATTGTTAAGTAAAAACTTTCCTATTTATTATTAATGCTCTTCTTTTTTACTCGTCCTCTAACAAATTTGATAGTCTACTTGAGAAATTATATATTAAAGGTTTACTTTATCAAATTATCTATATGAATTATATCTCAAAAAAACCTTAATTTGACCATTAGTACTTTTTATAGTTATTAAATGATAAAAATAATATTAAAAGAGAATAATAACTTTTTTTTTCTTCTAAAATGAGTTTCTAAAATATAAAAACAAATTAGTAAAAGAGACTAGTAAAGGAATACTAATATTACTTTACTATTATATAAAAGTGTCTACAAGTAGGGCTAGACATAAAAAAATCGAAAATCGAATTGTCGATCGAATAGAAATTTCTGGTAATTTGGTATTCAGTAATTCAGTATTTGGTATGGTATTCGGGAGTAAAATTTAAGAACTGTGGTATTTGGGTTTGGGTTTGGTATGAGACATTGGTACCATTTGGTATTCGGTATTTTCCGAATACCAAATTATTTACTTAATGAAGGTCATATATCAACATATCCATTACTCATTAGTACAAGTCCAAAGACAAATTTAAAGAATAAGCATGAACAATATTCCAAATACATATGTCTTTTGGTTGTATGAATTTGCCTTTCTTGATGTCTTCTTATTTGTTGATCTTCTATTATATTGTGTCTCCACATTGAAATAAAAATTATTGTAGTATCAATTTTGCAATGCAATTGGCTATAACTTCAATATAGTATTACTGCATACCGTACCAAACTAAAGTTTAATTTACCTTTTACTGAATTACCATACCGAAATTTAAAATAGTATTTGATATCTACTTTTAACAATCAATTATCGAATTTGAAATTTGGAAAACCCGAACCGAAAATTGAACGCACACCCCTATCTACAAGTAAGGATCGATGGTGGTCGACATGTGTGCTTCGACATAGGGGTAATTTAATCTTTTTCTATCTTCTTTTGATAACCCTATATAAAATCATGATGAATTTCTAATAATTGAGTTTGAATGACTACACTATTGAGAATCTATAGTGTTGGTTACAACTTTTAAATGAACTCCTAAACTTCAGTTGTTGTATTTTATGTTGGTATTGGTTGCTTACTGTAGAAATCTATCAAACTAATTAATTACTGCAGCAATCAATTTTATTTTTTTTGTATTCTAATAAGTACATGTATTATTTTATTATTTTTATTTACATAGATGCATACTTTTTAAATTTCTTAAGGCTTGCCCATTCACTACTTTTTCAAACGTAAAATATTGTTTACATCTTCTTCTAACATTTCATGAAAAAATTTGGATTTAACATTTGAAGAAGAACATGAATTCTATAGCTGATGAATTCCAAAAAAACCGAATCACTATTCATATGCAGAAAAAAGAAATGATGGTATGCAACTCATCGAAAGGAATCATTGTTTCTATTTTTAAGTATATATATTTTTCGTAATAAAAAACTCAGTTATTCAGTTCATAACTTATTTTGGACGCTCTGTACTTAAGCCTCCAAGACCCAATTATTAAGATTCAATACATGACTTGATTACTTTTCTGATTTTTATTCATTATATCTTGTTGTTCCAATGAAATATTTCATTAATATTTTAGTCACAAATTCAATCTAAATCATGTGTCCTTAAATTACTCAGCAAATTCAAATATACCATTTTCTTAATAATAACTTTATTCTCAAAATTGTTGGCATACCTACTGGGGGAGAGAAATTATGATCCATATTGATCCTATAGAATTTTTAATCGTAGAAGTAACTAAGTAAAACAAATGAAGAAAGAAAAACACTCAAAAATAAATTTTATGTTGGCTCACAAATCTATTAAATTAGGCCACTCAAATGAATAGAAAGTTATAATAAAAATAACAATTGAAAGGAAAATTTAATAAATATTTAAAAGACTTGTACTAAGAAAATAGGCAATTGTCTCTAAAGAATCTCACGTGATAATTGTGTAGTCAAGATATCAAAAGTATGTTTCTCCTGTTGTGACGGGAAGACAAAAAAGTGAATGACTACTTGACCCTTAAACATCCATCAAATGTTGACAAATTACATATAATTAATATACCCCTGTTTAAAAAAGTGACCTAGTTTGGAGTTTAAAAAAATAAAGAATATTTTTTAATTTTGTGGTCCTAAAATAAAGTTATGTCAAATATACGAAAATTTAAAATA
This sequence comes from Solanum stenotomum, assembly GCF_019186545.1. Lineage (NCBI taxonomy): Eukaryota > Viridiplantae > Streptophyta > Magnoliopsida > Solanales > Solanaceae > Solanum > Solanum stenotomum. The sequence continues at coordinate 23,313,885 of NC_064289.1, read as the reverse complement.
CTTTTTAATCTTATGGCCTTAAAAAATATGTCATGTGGAGAGCTGAAATTAAAGTATTGCCAAAAAGGAAAGAGATATGTCTTTTTTAAATGGAGGGATATATATATATATATATATATATATATATATATATATATATATATAATTATTTGAGTTTTTAGCAAAACTAAAAAGAAAAACTTAAAAATAAAAATAAAAGCACCATTGCATTCCATAGAGAGGTGTCACATAATTTTAGAGATGTCCTTTCACATAGTAGCAAAGGATATGGTAGGATAAATGTGATCCCTTAATTCTTAATTAATTGTTTTGTATTCGATCCTTGAGAATGAAGAACCCTTTGATAAGAAGAGCTTCCCTCATTCAATGGACTCTCTGGCACAAATAAATCTAAATTAATCGTACTATATACCAAATATATATATATATATATATATATAAAGTAAGACCCAGTGGAATGTTTGTAATCCGTGTGATCTAATAAGAGGTCTCTTATTTGCACCTGAGAGTATAGAAACACTCTTATTTTGGAGTTATTCCTTGAACATGTTGATAAAACGAAGAGTAAGAAAAGTAATTTTGTTTAAGAAGTTTTAAACTTTATTATACCAATATTTAAGAGACTCGACTCAAAATAAAAAAAGGTGGGGTTGGGGGTTGGGGTGGGGAGAGGTGGATATGACAAGAAGGACAACTAAGATACTCATAAAGAAAAAACATCATTAAAAAGCTAAGGTCGAAAGAACACCACTAGAGAAACACTTTTAGGAGCTATTTCACACCCTTGATCCTTTGACTATATTCTAGAGCTTTAATTCCAAGTCCACATTTTGATCTTCATCTGCTTCAACATTTTCAAAAATGAAGGGCTTGTTCAATTTCTTGATTAAAGGCTTTGTGAAACCAACTAGGTTCAACTCCTTATCTTTGTACACTTGACCCCTTGAATGTGATTCTTCCATCATTGAACGGAAAATAGCGTGACCATTTGCTCTTGAAGCAATTTGAGAGTGACCTTGTTTAGAATTCAACTTGAAAGGTGTCGTCCTTGACACAGGGTAATCTGCAAATTAAATAATATAATGTTGAAGTAGAAAATAAATTATCAATAAAATTTCAGGAAGCATTTTCTATATATATATATTCTTTTACATGCCACTAACGAGCATTGTGATAAATTAGATTCATCCACTCTTATGTAGAAATTTCGTGTTTGAACCATGAAAATAGTCAATCACCAAATCAAGAGTCCTTCCCCTATATATATATATATTTATATATATATTCTTTTACATGCCACTAACGAGCATTGAGATGAATTAGATTTCATCCACTCTTATGTAGAAATTCCGTGTTTGAACCCTGTCAATCACCAAATCAAGAGTCCTTCCCCTATCAATAAACTATTCAAATCCAAAGTTTTCTCCAATCAAGATGGTGATTTTTTGATCGAACCAGAATGAATCATCCTCGATCTTAAAAGAGGTAACACAAAAAAATTGACTTGACACAAATAGAATTAGTCGGGCAAATAAATAATGAACATCAAATTATTACACCAAATTCAAAATAATATTTAAATTGATATATTCATGTCTGGCCTTACCACTTCGTTGTACTGCTAGCACATAACCTTCTCTTCCGTGAACTTGATCAAAATGATAAAGTAATGGCAGAGCATGAGGAAAAACCTTGTCACACACTCGACACGCAATTAAATTAGAATGAGCCACCATTTTCTTTCTTAACTAAGATGATTTTTCTGCAGAAAGACACTTGATGATAAATTCTTACTAGAACAAATGAAAGAAATAAATTATGTGGAAGAGGATACACTTATGGATCTGTTTATATAGTGATCTAGTGGTTCTTGGGAACATAAAAGTTAGACTTTAAATTAGACTCAAATTTGTCATTATTGTATCTTATGACATGCAGTAATTACCTCAGTAGAATTTTTAGGAAAAACGGAAAAAGTGTGAACTGATATTGTCATATTAGCTGCTAAACAGGAAAAGAAAATTGATTGTTGATTTGTCGGTTAGTAAAATAAATTGAAGTGAAAATTTATTCACTTAATCAGAAATTATCATTTATTATCTGGGTAGTCATTAATTGTGTCACTCCCCGAGGCTATCCCTTAGAAGTAACACGGGACCTAGGATCACAAGTGACCCCAAGCTAACCCTGAGTCTGGCATATCATAGGCATATTGAAATATAACTAAGAAAATAATGCACTATGTGGAAGCTAAAAACAATGGATATCTAAAATGGGGAAAAACCCAACTAGTCTGAATATATAATATATAATAATAGTGATGGCTGAAACAACACTTAACAACTCGAGCTAACTACTATGCTTGAAAATCCTCTAACTGAATTGAGTTGCTGGGACATGCCCCCAGCTAACTCTAACAAGACTGAAAATTGAAATACAGACGAAAAAGTAAAGCATGTCTATTGTCCTCGAAGTATGAGGACTCACCACAGAAGCTGCTGAATTCAGACTGGGAGTTGAACTAAGCGTGATCTGGATGTTGAACGCATAAACCTATATCATAAAACGATGTAGCACAAAAGTATGTGTCAGTACTTTGAATTTACTGAGCATGAAGTATATATATATATGCTAAGTTGTACAATATATGTGTAAGTTCAACAAAGAAATAAATTATACTGAAGTATAATTGAAAACTAAGCTGGATGCAATGACCAAGTACTAATCATGAAGATAACATGTTGAACTCTATACTGATGTAAATGCTGAAAACACGGTTAATGCAATACGAGTTTAACTGTGGTAGCTACTATTAACCAACATAAACCACGTGAGCTAAACGTGGAGTCTGATGTATACGCCCTATCGAGAGGACCCAATACACATTGCAAGGGGTAAAAAGGCATGAATGTGGCGTGATCACTAAATCTGATGCCCAACCGACGGGACTTATAAACCTACAAAGGCACGTAGTTCTGAGACTTTAAGGCTACGATGAGCCCTAGTACAACTTGGTGCCAAGTCTACTCCCAACTGAATATTCATGAAGCTAAAATGTAGTAAATACTGAATAGCTCAAAACACTGACATGTTAACTGAGAATGCAACATTTATATACTGAGAATATGATATTCGAAATTTGAAGCATGAATTTTTGTCTAGTTGGCCTAACAAGTATAATTCATGAACTAGGATAAATTTACTCAAGCTAGGGTTCTAAGTGATATGCATGGAATTATATTAAATTATTAAGAAACAAGTTATTTAGATCAAAGGAACCATAATCATAATAAATCTTGATCATCTAGAAACCCTAGGTCTGAACAATTTATGAAAATATGAAGAACTAATTGAATTCTAGGGACCAATGGTTGAAAGAACCTACTAATGAAATTCCACATACTAGGTGACGAAAACTACAGAGAAATCCTTTAAATTTCGAGGCTGAATTTTGAAGAACACTTCTGCTTGTTCTTGGGAGAATTGTCCGACTCTTCCTCTTCTTTTTGCTCTAAGTTGTGTGATTTTAGGAGAATGAGGGTTTTAGGTAGTTTCTGACTAAATTATTAGGCTTAGACAAAGTAAAATGACGTAGTTTTGAGTTAAAATAATTAGGGAGAGTACTAAGAAGCCCTTTAAAATTAATTGTCGGCCTCCATTAATAGTGGAGACCTACGGTCTGTTGGTCAGACCACGTCTGCCACGACCCGACCCGAGCCTTCACCCTGGATGTGGCCGGCACTCGAGAACCATTGTTGGTCCCCAAGCGAACCTTCATCCTTGCTGACTACAAGCGGAAGACTAACTCAAGCATACAAAAGCTTTAAAACTTAAATAAATTCAATAAACTCAATTACAAAATCTTTAACTCAAAAGATTAACTCTGAATAAAATAACATATTCAACTCGCCGGAAATAGACATCTCAAGTCTTTAAAACATTTAACAAAATAAATGAAACAAACTTCTCAAAATCTACTATCTATCTATGAAGCCTCCAAATGACCAAGATGGAAGTCAGGACAAGACCCACGACAACCTGTCAAAACTGAAAAGTAAATGAAATCCTCCGGAAGCACGGAGGCTCACCATAGCTAACTCGAACTCCATGTGGTATCAACGAAGCTCTTGTTGATGACCTTGAATACCTGTAGCTGCTTCATGAAATGATACAGGCCAAATGGCTCAATACGTAGAATGCACGAGCATGTAAGGGGAATTCTAAAGCATAACATAAGCTTGAACTGGTTGAATAGAAACATACTTAGCTCTTCTCAACTCTCTCAGCTCAACTTAGAGAAAATAGGGCTCAACTCAATGATAAGATATTCAACTCAATGAAATAAAGCTCAACTTGATTATAAGATACTCAACTCTGGATACTCAACTCAATATAAAGCAACAATACAGATACAATAAATGCAAAACTTTTAAAACAATAGAAAACAACTCAATGTATTGAATATTTAATAGTAACTCTGTTAGTATGCAATGATACAATATAAACTCTATTTGTCTATGAAAATACAAAATAAACTTTGTGTATATAACAATACAAAATATCTCTGTGGGAGTTTCTCTAACCGACAACCATCACTATGAGCTATGTGACGATACATCATTTTGCCTCACGATGTCAGGGTCGTCCTATACCTTGCCGGGGGTATAGAGCCTAACTCACTAAGTGGATCCACTAGTCTATGCTAAAAAGCACTAAGGAATCAGCTAAAAAGTATGACCATTTTCTACCCATGCTAGCTACATGGTTTATGGGAAACCTTGAATTATCTGAACTCAACTTCTCCCCAAATTGGTGCTTTATACTACTCCAAAAATGTAACTAGCTCATATGTTTAAAAACATACTATTTTTGTGGTTTGAGATAATTACTCAAAAACTAGCTCAAAAGCTCTCTTGGAAATCAGTGTTTTCTCTCTTGTTTAAATGTGAAAACATTTACTCTTTGGGAATACTTGGTTCCCATATAATCTTTTGAAGAAAATGAACTTCACTCTTACTCAACTCAATGCTCAAGTCTTAAAACAAGTTTAAAATATTTGTAAAAGACTTCTTAAAATAGGGTTCTGTCATGACCAAGGGGTACCCCCTAAATGTAACACGGCGTCCTCGACCCAAAGGGATCTTATACAAACCCTTAGCATATCATAAACATAAGTAATAGAAATGATATGGAATTAAAACTTTTTACAATCGAAGTCTTTTCATAAAAACCAAATGGATGTCTAGACATTGTTTCATTAAACCGTCTAATACAATCGAATATCAATAAGGGTCACAACACTTTACAACATAGTCTCAAAAGAGAATGTAAGAAAGAAACTAGAAATGAACAACTTTTGTCCTCGAACCATGAGGACTCACCAAAAGCATGGAGAATAGTCAATCTAAGCTTTGATCAAGAAGGAAGCACACCTCAACAATCAAGACCTATAGTTATAGAAAATGTAGAAAATATGGGTTAGTACAAAATTGCACTAAGTTTGGAAGTCATGCATTAAAATCCTTAAAAACATGCAAAAAGGGACATTTTAGTTGAAACCATGCTTTATCAAACTTAAGAGCCATCATGCACATTAGTTTAAATTCATTAGTCAAACCATTTCATAAGCAACCCTAAGCTATACTTGTGCAATGCATAGACAAAATCCCATAATCCTATTTAATACTAAGTACCACTTTTAGGCCACCATAATTATGCATATCATACCTTGATCTCATCCATAGTCAATACTCATAGACAAGGAACCATTCATGTTCATCAACTTAAAACAAGGAAGGCCACTCATAGCAAAAATCCATATCATACATGTATAAATTCATATACTTTCATAGCATAAGGAAACCACACCATAACCCCTCTTAAAGCCTATCTGTGCAATGCATGAATGAAGTCTCATACCCCCACTCACACTAAGTAGAGCTCCTTGAGAAGTCATAAGTATAGTTCATGTTCATGTTCTTGTCATAATTCATATTCTTGTCATGTAGGCAAATTAACCTTAACCGACATAGACTATGTAGCTACATGGAATCCGGTGTTTTGCCCCCACACTGAAGGAGCTGTCCTACTTGCCTAATGTAGAACTAGAGTTTATTAGCTTAGGTGGATCCACTAGCTAAAGACCTATGTTGGCACATAGTTACTGGATATAGAGATTGCTTCTACAAATCCGGACTAATTGAGGTATAAGGTTTCCATCTCATGAGATAACTATTTTTGGAACCCGGACTAACTGACGTACAAGGAACCCATTTGGAAAGCCAGACTAATTGACGTAAAAATATCCATCTCATTTTCATATCCACTCGGTGCTAAGCATAATTCTCATTAAGTTCATGTTAAGCCCTTACTTAGGTTCATGGTTATAGAAGAATGCCTTAGCACTCAAACCAACATGGTATCATGATAGCTCATAGATTCAATAGGTGAGAATAACCTTTCAACCTTAGAATCATTAACAACTGAGTAAACCTTTCACATCATGTTCAAAGTGTGTTCATGAGAATAGCCTTTCAATCAACACAATAGTATTATCATAGTCATAGACATTTCTTGCATAGTCATGTGTAAGGGTATAGGGAGGATGATCTTTCAACAATACCACAATTACACCATAGTCAAAGAAATCTTCACTTTCTAAGTGAATCATAAGCTTATACACAATTCTCATAAACATGTACAAACCCTCATAATTTGCCCTTCAAGGACCATGAATCACATTCAACCCAAACATCTAGAATTACTACATTAGATATGGAGAATATCATGATTCAATAAACTCAATCAATATAGACATAATCTACACATATGCTTTTATAATCAATCAACCCACATTATGAAATCACAATTTAGTAATATAGGGAATTCAATCCTAATCCATCATAAAACAATCATTGAAAACATTTTAGAAGAAAATCCATGACATTGGAGTAAAACTCTAGAACTTGGGGAAATTTGTAAACTTTGAAATCTAGTTTTGAAGGGACTATATGGGAGAAAGCTACCCATAGATGAAAAGCCACCATACCTTGATGATGAATCTTCAAAGATTTTGAGGAAGAAGCCTTGAATTCTTCAAACTCTAGCTCCAATTTTTCTCTTCTTCTTCTTGGAGTTTTAGAGAGAGAAATATTGTGAGGAAGATGAATTCTTGGGTCTTCTTTTTTATTCTATGAGAATGACTTAATTGGGGGAAATTTGAGTCTAAAAAGCTTATATACTTACTAGGAAAAGAGTAAAACATTGTAGAATTAAATGAGGAAGAATAACTAAAGACCCTTAGACTTGAATTTAATATCAGCCTACTAGCACGCTTTAGCTCGCCAACTTGCGCCACTTAGCTCGCCAAGGGCACTAGGCGACACACCTAATGGTCCCTTGGCTCGCCTAAATTTCCAAAATTCTCCCTCAAGGGGTAGATCACTTAGGTGATAGAGAGGGTCTATGGGCGATGCGCCAACATAGTAGGCAAGCCCCGACCTAGCTCGCCTAAATTTCCAGCGGCTAGGTCATGGGGACAGTCCACTAGGAGACCCCAGGGGACATGGGAGACTCGCCAAGTCCCTTGGGCGACCATGCTGCCCCCTCACCAAAAGGTCCAAAGGAAGAACATGTTTTCCTTCCCTCTTTCTTTGAAGTTTAGGCCCTTGCCCTCTTCCTAGACTTTTACCCCTTTCATTTAAGTTTTAGTTAAGTTTACACATTTCCAGAGTGTTACATGTTCATGCCGAATTATGGATGTGAACGGATCAATTCAAGGTTTTCAATAACCATAGATAGAACTCAATACTTGGAACTCAATAACTTTAATGATACTACTCATTTTAAGAATGCTCAACGTAGAGGGTTCATGCGGAATTATAAGCATGAACAACTCAACTCAAGGACTTCACGGATAACATCTAATAGTCCCATGATTAGAAATATAATCTCAAAAGGGTTAGGAACTCAATACTCAAGATTTAGAACTTGAAGATACTACTCCTCTCAAAGATACTCAACTTATGGAATTCATGCAGAATTTATAGGCCTGAAGACTCAACTCGAGGGTCTACATAATAACATGGAACTTGTGTAAACGAACCTTATCATTCTCATACTTACTTCCTCAAAACTTAGTTAGTTGATTTCAAAGGATTCACAATTGAACTTAAAGACTTTCTTGGACTTTACTCTTAACTCTCTCTTGAGTTTGAATTATGAATTCAAAAGTTATCGTTCATGATATGAAGGATCTCGTGATGAGAATGTAGACTCATGAATACCTTCTCCTCATTCTCATACTCACTTGCTCGAGTCTTTAAACAAATTATTAGAATTTGTACAAGTCTCCTCAAAAGACTCAAAGGGACTTTCTCAAAAGACTTGAAAGAACTCTCAAGACTTGACTCTTAGCTCCACCTTGAATTTGAATTTATGGATTAAAGGTTATGATTCATGTTTATGGATGATTTCTAGACGTTTAGAATTCATTTAAAGTAGTTACAATCAATAGGAAGTGTTAGTGCAGTTTAGAAGGAGTTAGACGAGCTAAACGATGAAAAATGGGTGGGGGCAGGCGACCCTAGCGCAGGGCGCCAGCCCTTGAAGTTTAGTGGTTCAATCTTGGTGCACTATTGGCGCGGTGCACCAGCCCTCCCCAAAATGACCCGATGAATTTTTCTACTCATTTTGTGATCCTACGTCACTTCTAATCGATTTATTTTCCCAAGTTTTCCTTAGATTCAATTGCCCAACCTAAGTACACACTAATCTACTCAAAACAACACTCAAATCAATAACTTTCATCCCAAGAATTCATCAAAACCCCAACAAAATAAGATTTAGGATGAACTTCAAGAACAGTTATCAATAACTCAATTCCTTCAACTTTTGAGAATCAAATTACGCTAAAAATAACGTGATTGGCATGTGGGTGAACGAACCCAATACTATGGATTCTTACATACCTCTTAGGGATTAAACTCATGGCAAAAATCCGCAACAAAATTCAAGAACCTCAATGAACGCTATGATCCTCTCCTCTTTTATCCTCTTTTCTATTATTTTCTCTTCTTGAACTTTCAACTAAAACCCTAGGCGTATATTAGGATTATAAATCTGAACCTAATCATATTAGACCCCTAAAACCTTACTAAAACGAATTAAATCTAATTGGGTAAAGAAAAGACCAAAATACCCCTTTTTATATTTGGGTAACTTTCCTTATTTGGACAGCCTGACTTCAAATGGGCATATCTCCATCATACGAGCTCGAAATTTAGCAAGCTCGATGGCGTTGGAATAATAATTTAAAGACCTTTCATTTGATATTTTATGGGCCACCTAACTCATTCTGTACTGAAGGTTATGGTTGTTTGAAGTTAGCCCAAAACTTAAAGGAACTTAGGAATGACTTGAATGAACTTTCTTTAGTTCTTTTTGGAACTCAAGGTGCTCCCTCCCGTGAACTTAACACTCAAGAAATTTTAAATTCCTCGGTAAAATCCTACTTATAATGAAGGATGGTTTGGGTCTTAGTTCAAAAAATTTCTGGGGTGTTACAACGTCCTGGTCGACCGTTGATGGTCTCAGAGACTAGTTCTCTAGGCCCTCAAATGATGGGGCCCACCTACGGTCCGTGGGTCCATAAACAAATTGTGGGTCTCTACTTTTGACCCTGAAATTTTTCTAAGCCTAGGACTCACCTACGAGATCTACCTACGACTCCTGGGTAGGGGGACGGGCCGTCTTGGTGAACTATCACTAAGTACTAAAACTTTAAAATTTTGGAAAACTGGGATTAGCCAACACGGGCCTACCTACGGACCGTGTGTCAGACCACGGACCATCGATGGCTTCTGTTGGTTCTGACGCTAGATCTTTAAAAGCTGCACTTTTCCCATATTCCCAAATTTGAGGTGTTATAATATCTCCCCTTGGGAACATTCGTCCTCGAATGAAGTCTAAACAAGCTGAGTTTAGAGGGAAAGAGTTGCAATCCCTACCAAATGAGTACTAGAAACTAATATTTCACTAAACTGAGTTACATGGATGATAAAAATATGCTTAAATGCAATGATAACTGAGGGAACATGATAGTGATACTGAATTACATAAGAGTAAACTGAGAGACGTAAGAGGAACTATTACCTCAAGCTGAATGAAATCAGAAGGAAAGAGGTGAGGATACCTAGCCATCATGGCTGCTTCTGCTTCCCAAGTAGCTCCCTCTACGGACTGACTCTTCCACAAAACCTTTACGGAATAGACTTCCTTATTTCTCAACCTACGAACCTGACGGTCAAAAATCTCAATTGGAATCTCCTCATAGGTGAGGCTATCCTTCACAACCACACTCTTTAAAGTTACTATCGATGCCGAATCATCCACACACTTCTTCAACAAGGAAATGTGAAAGACTGGATGAATTGATGCTAGTTCTATTGGCAGCTCTAACTCATAAGCAACATTACCAACCCTTTTCATGATTCTGTAAGGATATACATAATTTGTACTGAGCTTCCTTTTCTTGCCAAATATCATCACCTCTTCATGGGTGACACCTTCAGGAAAACCAATCATCGATTTCAAATTCAAGAAAAACAATCATCAATTTCAAACTCTAAGCCTCTTCTCTTTATATCTGCATAGGACTTCTGACGACTTTAAGCTGTCCTTAGTCTATCTCTAATGAGTTGAACTTTTTCCATAGCCTCATAAATCGAATCTATCCTAATCAAACTTGTTTCACCTACTTCGAACCAACCAACCAGAGATATGCATCTACACCTATACAGTGCCTCATAAGGGGCCATCTGAATACTGGAATGGAAGTTGTTATTATAGGCGAACTCTATGAGAGGTAGGTGATCATCTCAATTACCCTTAAAATTGATTATGCAAGCTCTCAACATGTCATCTAAGGTCTGAATGGTACACTCTGCTTGACCATCCGTTTGTGGCTGAAATGTTATACTAAGATTTACTTAAGTACTAAGACCTTTCTGAAACAACTTTCAGAAATAGGATGCAAACTCAAAACCTCTATGTGAGATGATAGACAAGGGAACCCCATGCAACCTGACTATCTCATTGATGTAGAGTTTGGCGTAGTCCTTCACCGAATCTGTAATTTTGATGGCCAAAAAGTGAGCTGACTTAGTAACTCTGTCTATATCACTCAAATGTAGTCATGTTGTCTGCAAGCACGAGGTAAACCTGTAATAAAGTCCATGTTTATCACTTCCCACTTCCATGTAGGAATGCAAATGTCTTGAGTCACACCTCCATGTTTCTGATGTTCTACTTTAACCTGTTGCCAGTTAGGACACTTAGCCACAAAATCTGTGATGCCCCTCTTCATGCCGTTTCACTAATAGACTTCCCTTAGATCACGGTACATCTCAGTGGCACCCGAATGCATATAATATCTGGAATTATAGGCTTCTGTTAGGATCTGCTGCCTAAACTCAACCATATTTGGAACACATAAGCGACCCTGGTAACGAAGTACACCATCTCCTCCTTGGGAGAAAACCTCAACTTTTTTCTGATGAACTACACCTTTCAGCTGAAGTAATATAGGATTACTATCCTATTTTTCCTTAACCTTCGCTACCAATGAGGATTCTGATCCATTTTGAACTATCACACCACCATCTGACGTGGCTATAAGGCAAATTCCTAAGCGAGCAAGTTGGTGAACATCTTTGGCTAACTTTTTCTTTTCTTCCTCAGCATGTGCTACACTGCCCATAGAAAGTCTGTTGAGAGCATCAGCCACTACATTGGCCTTATCCGGATGGTAAAGCATATTCATGTCATAGTCTTTGAGGAATTCAAGCTATCTCCTTTAACGAAGATTTAGATCTCTCTGGGTGAATATATATTGGAGGCTCTTATGATTTGTGAACATAATAACATGAACACCATACAAGTAATGTCCCCAAATCTTTAGAGCAAACACTACGACTGCAAGCTATGAACTTACCTTGTTGCATCAATACACAACCTAGGCCGACCCTAGTTACATCACAATAAATCACAAAACTGGTAGAACCCTTTAGTAGAGTCAAGACCATAATTGTAGTCAACCTGGTCTTCAGTTCTAAGATGTTTTTCTCACACTTATCTGACCACTGAAACTTGACCTTTTCCTGAGTTAACTTGGTCAATGGGGAAGCTATAGATGAAAATCCTTCAATAAACCTCCTGTAATAACCAGTCGAACCCAAGAAACTTGTGATATCAGTCAGAGATGTGGGTCTAGGCCAGTGTTTTACTTCCTCAATTTTCTGAGAATCTATTTGGATCGCTTTGCTGGATACCACATGACCAAGGAAAGATATAGACTATAACAAAAATTCACATTTGCTAAACTTAGTGAATAACTGGCAATTTTTGAGAGTTTGCAGAACAACTTTCAGATGAGTCGCATGCTCTTCCTCACTCCGAGAATAAATGAAATTATCATCAATAAAAACAGTGACAAACAAATCCAACTACTGTTTGAACACCATGTTCATTAAGTCTATGAAAGTTGCGTGAGTATTTATTAGTCCAAAAGACATAACTACTAATTCAAAATGGCTATACCAAGTCCTGAAGGCTGTGTTCGAGATATCACTATCTCTGACTCTGAGTTGTTGGTACCCGGATCTGAGGTCTATCTTAGAAAAACAACTAGCACCTTGAAGTTGATCGAACAAGTCATCAATCCTGGGGATGGGATACTTATTCTTGATTGTTACTTTGTTTACCTTACGATAGTCAAAGTACATTCTGAGAGAATCGTCTTTCTTTCACATGACCAATACTCGAGCACCCCTTGGAGAGATGTTGGGTCTGATTAAGCCTTTATCTAGAAGGTCTTTCAACTGTTCTTTCAATCTCTTTAGCTCAGCTGGAGCCATTCTATAAGCAGGAATCGAAATGGGTTGGGTATTTGGAAGGAGATCTATTCCTAAGTTGATTTCCCTTTTGGGAGGAACTCTGAGAAAGTCTTCTAGGAACACTTCTGGAAACTGATTTACGACAGGGACTGACTCCAGAGTTGGGGTTTAATCCTTAAACGAAACAAGATGATAGATATACCCTTTAGAAATCATTTTTCTGACCTTAAGGTAAAAGTTAAATCGACCTATAGGCACTGAGTTACTACTCTTCTACTCTAAGATTGGCTCATTTGGAAACTAAAACTGAATGAGCCTAGTTCTACAATCGATTGAGGCATAACAGAAATGTAATCAATACATGCCTAGAATGACATAAAAATCTACCATTTCTAACTCTACAAGGTCTGTTGAGGTGAATTTCTGGGAAACTGTGACTGGGCAAGTTTTGTATGCTCGTCTAGCTATAACTAGGTCACCAACTGGAGTAGAGACTGACAACGGTTCTGAGAGAGTTTCTGGACTAACATCAAAATTTACTGCTATATACGAAGTTACAAAAGAAAGTGTAGCCCCTAGATCTAACAATGCATAAACATCTAAATGGAAGACTCTCAATGTACCAGTGACCACATGGGGAGAATCTTATTGGTCTTGGCGAGCCTGGAGAGCATACAACCTGTTCTAGCGTTGACTACCACCTGTACCAAACGAGGCACCCTGCTGAATGAGGCGGCCTGTTGGCACTGTTGAAGTAGTAGACTGAGCCATGTTACCTCTTTGTCCTTGCCTGGCAGAAGGGCAATCCTTTAACCTATAACCATACTGACTGCATAAAAAACACCTCTCTTTGCCAACAAGACACTCACCGAATGGTTCTTACTACACTTTGGATAAGATGGAAAAGTCTTGATACCTGAAGTACTTCCCTGAGACTTAGAGCCTGATGTCCTTGATTTTTGATCCTATCGAAACCTGGGGGACGAAGTGCTAGCTGATGAAGGTGTTAGGGCTACAGCCCCTGTTGAAACTATGAGCAATTTTTACCACCCAACCTTTGCTGAGAGTATTCATAATTACCCGTTCTAGCCTTTTTTGTTGTCCTTAGCCATTTCCCTAAACTTATCTCCCTCAACCTGCTGAGCATGTGCCATTAGTTTGGAGGTATCCATATCCCCTAGCAACATAGCATTCCTGCACTCGGTCTTCACCAGATCGGATACTCCAAACAAGAACTTAGTTATTTGTACCCTCAAATCAGCAACCATATGTAAAGCATACCTCGAGAGTTGGGTGAACTTCAACTCGTATTCTTGGACAGACATTGAACCCTACTTTAAGTTCATAAATTTATGGGCCTTAGCCTCTCTCAACTCTCCTGGCAAGAACCTGTCCAGAAAAGCTCTGGTAAATCAATCCCAACTCACAGAGTTGCATTTGCACCCCTGTTGTCTTTTCACTGCGTAAACCAGATATGAGCCACATCCTTAAGTATATAGGATATTAGTTCAACACTATCAGTACCATTCACTTGCAATACCTCAAGAATCTTCTTGACCTCATCAATAAAGTTATGTGGGTCCTCACCAACCTTCAACCCTAGAAACTCTGGCAAATTCCTACGAACAAAGTCTCGAACCCTAGCTCCAGCTGATCCACCAAAATGGTTTGTAGGAATTGGGCCCTACTGATTTGCCTGGTTGGATACTATTTGAGCCAATAGTTGGATCGTCTTACAAAATTTTACATTCATAACCTCATGATTCAGGACTAAAGAAACTACATTAGCATTGCGGGCATTAACATTCTATGCATTAGCTCTACGAGGAGACATGATCTGAAATGTATAACGATGGATTAGAAAGGAGAAGTTGAATGACAACTCATGCACGATAAAAATAGAAAAGGGAGCAAATTTTTTCTTAAAACACTTCGTAGCCTCCCCTTCAAAGATGTGGCACTCTTCACACCAATGAAAGAGACTCTACTTAGTACAGTTTTCATACACCCTAGGACTCTTGAACATAATGCTTTGATACCAAGTTTTTCACGCCCCGAAGCTACCCCTTAGACGTAACACGGACCTAGGATCACAAGTGACCCCTAGCTAACCTTGAGTCTGGCATATCACAAACATACTTAAATATAACTAAGAAAATCATGTACTATGCGGAAGCTAAAAACAATGGATATCTAAAATGGGGAAAAACCCAACTAGTCTGAATATATAAGATATAATAAAAGTTTAGTGATGATTGAAACAACACTTAACAACTTGAGATGAATCTACTACTCTGTCTGAAAAGCCTCTAACTGAATTGAGTTGCTAAGACATGCCCCAACTAACTATAACAATACTAAAAACTGAAATAAAGATTGAAAAGTAAAGCATGTCTATTGTCCTCGAAGTATGATGACTCAAAACTGAAGTTGCTGAATAAAGACTGGGAGTCGAACTAAGTGTGATCTGGATGCTGAACGCCATAACCTACATCATAAAATGATGTAGCATAAAAGTATGTGTTAGTACTGAACATGCAAGATATCGATATGGTAAGTTGAACAATATATGTGTAAGCTAAACAAAGAAATAAATTGTACTGAAGTATAACTTAAAACTTAGTTGGATTCAATGACCAAGTACTAATCATGAAGATAACATGATGAATTGTATATTGAAGTAAATGTTGAAAACATGGTCAATGCAATAAGAGTCTGACTATGGGAGCTACTATTAACCGACATAAACTATGCGAGCTAAAAATGGAGTCCGATGTATACGGCCCATTGAGAGGACCCAATCTACCTTTTCAAGGGTATAGATGCATGACTGTGGCGTGATCACTAAATTTGATGCCCAATCGAGGGGACTTATAAACCTACGCAGGCACGTAGTTCTGGGACTTTGAGGGTACGCTGAACCCTAGTCCAATTCAGTTCTAAGTCTACTCCTAACTGAATATTCATGAAGCTAAAATTCACTAAATACTGAATAGATCAAAACACTGACATGCTAACTGAGAATGCAACATTTATATACTGAGAATATGACATTTTAAATCTTAAGAATGAATTTCTATCTGGTTGGCCTAATAAGTATAATTCATGAACTAGGATAAATTTTCACAAGCTAGGATTCTGAGTGCTATGCATGGAATTATACTAAATTATCAAGAAACAAGTTATTTGGATCAAAGGAACCATAATCACAATAAATCTTAAAAATCTAGAAACATCTAGGTCTGAACAGTTTATGAAAATCTAAAGAACTAACTGAACTCTAGGGACCTAATGGGTGAAAGGAACCCACTAGTTAAATCCCACATACCTGGTGACAAAAACTATGGAGAAATCTTTTAGATTTTGGGGTTGAACTTCGAAGAACACTTCTACTTGTTCTTGGGAGAACAGGTCGACTCTTCTTTTTCTTTTCGTTCTAAATTGGGTGACTTTAAGAGAATGAGGGTTTAAGGTAGTTTCTGACTAGATTATTAGGCTTAGATTGAGTAAAATGATGTAGTTTTGAGATAAAATAATTAGGCCTACATCGACGGTGTAGACCAACGGTCCGTTAGTCAGACCACAGACCGTCCTGATCGACCATTGATGGTCTCAGAGACTAGTTCTCTAGGCCTTCAAACGACGGGACCTACCTACAGTACGTGGGTCCATCGAGGGATCGTGGGTCTCGACTGTGGGTCTTGACTTTTGACCCCAAAATTTCTCTAAGCATGGTACTCACTTACGAGACCTACATACGACTCATGGATAGGACGACGGGTCGTCCTGGTGAACCGTCACTAAGTACTGAAACTTTAAAATTTTGGAAAACTAGCATGTGTCAGACCACGGACCGTCGGTGGCTTTCGTTGGTTCTGCCACCAGATATTGGAAAGCTACACTTTTCCCATCTTTTCAAATCCAACGTGTTACAAATTGGCTAACTGGACTCAAAAAATATTATGACATGTCCCACTGTTATGCTCACTTATTTCATGGCTCAAAGTATACCCTATATGTGACATGGAAAATATGACCCTAGAGGTCCTAAAAAATCCACTTGACATCGGCATGATGTAAAAGAAACAAAATAAAAGACAATAAGTAATGTAAGACTCAACTCATAAGATAAAATAAAAGATACCAACAGATTACATAAGAGAATATGAGGAATACTACTAAGTTTATCATAAGCCTTCAACTATCATAGATGTGGCTAGGACAAACCCCTAGGTCACGAACATAATCTTTAAATTAAAAATATATGAAAGCACTATAAGTGTCCACGACCTTGCCCTCGAATCATGAGGACATTCCAATCCAAGTAGTAAACAGTAGAGCAATCCAGCAAAGTCCATCTAGGTGGAGGAGCATCGGATACTATATTATGAGACAATATAGGAACAAATATGCATTAGTACAGTGAATGTTCTAAGTATGAGGAAATTCATAAAAATGTAAATGCAATGTCCCATTTCTTGTCATGAAATTGTTTTTATTTGTAAAATGACCATTTTTTTCTTTTCCTTAGTGTTTTTATGCTTAGTCTGTTTTTTGGAATGGTTAGCATGGTCCCCAATGAGATCAGGAGTGATTTGGTGATTTTGATCTTTTCTAGTTAAATGTTATTAATATGTTTAATTTTGGTCAACATTTTAAATTACGAGTGTTGAATAGGATTTATGTCAGTTCTATCATGTTTGAAACACCGAGTTTGAGCTATTAAGGTGGTTTGTCAAGGTTTTGAGGCCTTAGATTGAGTTTTGGGTATTTAGGTGGGAAGTTGAATTTTAAACTTTAAGAAAGGTCTAAGAGAGTATTTCCTTCATTTGAGCTTTTCTCGGAAATTGGACAATTCTATTGAGTTTGAAATATCAAATTTAGTGGGGTAGCATGTCTAGTTTTTTTATCGAATCCCGAAAGATGTCTCGAAAGTCCATTCGGGTACTTTTTCCTTGAGTTGAGCTGGTGGTTTATGGTTTCAAGTGCATGTAACTTTGACCTTCGTAATCACAGAATGTAAGCTCATGATCGCAATGTATCTTCTTTGTGGCCTCTGCGATCGCAGCCATCTGGCTCGCGTTTGCGTTGAACCCATCCTTTAGCATTCGCGATCGTCGATAGGGGTCTCATGATCGTTACGTGAACCTCTGTGTCATTCACGATCAAGAGAGTTAGTGGCTACCAACCGCGATGACCAATTTTTACATGAACAAAACCTAAATTTGGGATTCTATCCATTTTCTTCATTTCCACCATTTTCAATCTGTTGGAGCTTTGGGGAGGCGATTCTTGGGAGAATTTTTGTGAAAACTCATGTCGGTAAGCTTTCCCTCCCAATTCTTTATTGATTCCTTGTACTTTTATCTTCCAAAAACATCTTTAAATCATGATTTCAATGTGGATTTTAGGGATATCTCCCAAAATTTCAAAATTTGTATTTTCATGAATTGAAGCTTGTTTCTTGATCGATTTTAATAAGTTTTTCAACCATGATTTTCTCTTTGGTTGTAGATTGTGTTTTCAAATAAAAATTTGATTTTTTAGCCTTCCGGTTTTCAAAGGGATTTTTGGACTATTTTACCCTGGATTCTAATCTTATTAATATGGGTATCGTTGCACTCTTATTGATGAACTCTTTCGATTCTTGATAGTTGGGGATTATTTCAATAATCATTTGGTTGAGGGAATGCTCCGATAGAGTTGTTTGGGTGAAGTTTTGGCCTTCGAGGTATGTTTGGATATTCCTCTTTTAGACTAAGATGAGTAGTTAATCTTTCTTAAAAGTTCAATTGTGAAATGAGTTGGAGTACAAATTTTAGAGGTTCTATGTATTGATTTTATTGTTTAGCCCATGTGAGGTCTTTTTGTGATGCTTAGCCTGTATGGAGGCCTTGTGTGATATCTTAATTATTGTTGAAAACCTGTATTATTTGAGAAATTACCCGTGTGACAGGTTTGTGTGACATTTTTTATACTTGACATTGATATGCTCGAGATAGGGGCTTGAATCAATATTTGATCATCTTTAAATGAAATAAATGTTTTTCAAATAGTTTCTTCTACAACCTTATCATATGAGGACTTTTTCATGAGTTATTGAGTTTGGAAACTTTATGTTAGTCAAATCCTCGAGTAATAGATTATGTCTTGTGTTGTGATGTATTCATCCTCGTTCAATATATCATGGTTCACAGGTATATGACAAAGGGGAGAAATATTATTTTTGAGAAAAAAAATGAGACACCTTATATTTATCCTTGACCACGAGCTAGATAGTCTTTTCTGTGTGCAAGTGGAAGCACTTCCTAATTTATTTCTTAAGTCTATTTAGTTGTTTATGCTCTGTTGGTCTAGCTACTGAGTACATGTAGATTGTGTGCACCCCTACTTTTGTTGCAGATCCTAGTCAGGGTGATCTTCGTAGTAATTCCCTGGATCTAGCAATTTCTTCTCATTCGAAGTTGTCGTGAAATTCGGTTTTCTAGATTGTCATTTGTTTCCATCTATCTTTTACACTCTTTAATTTATTTTTGATACTTGGGATGTATTCATGATTCTTGAAATGCAGTAGATGTTATTTATGCCTATGATACCAGTTTTTGGGAAATATTTTGTTGTTCTTCATTTCTCTTTGTTTGTGACCTGACTTCTCTTTGGGGGTCTCGTCTGTGTTACTAATTTTTTTAGGCTTACACACAAAAATTGGGTTCTCAAAGAGTGTGTCATCATGAACTCAGATTTTGAGTCATGAAAAATTGGTATCATAGAGTCAGGTTCACCGATTTCATAAATTAAAGAGTAGGGTGACTAGTAAAGTCTTTCGAATCTATATGTAGACGTCCGTACTTATCTTCGAGAGGCTATAAGATACCTCGTAGGTGAAATTTTTTCTTTGATTACTTTCATGTGAATTATTTATATCAAGTGTTGAATACCTCTAATCTATTCTCTCTTCACAAATAGAGATTACTAGAGCCAGTATCTCAAAGGGCGAGGTCGTACCTTCTTCCCGAGCCCCAGTCCGTGGGAAAGGCAGGGGACATATTAGAGTTAGGGGTCGTGGATGAGCAAAAGGAGCAACACCTGCTCGAGGACGAACTAAGGAGGCATCACCTGAACCCATTTATGAGCATGATGATGTTGTTGAGGATCATACTGAAGAGAGAGGACCAGCCCAACCTCTTTTGGTTCCCGACAACACTTTGATGCTTCAGGAGTTGATCGTTAGTTTATTGGCTAGATTGGATAATGCCTCTCCTTCTTGTATTCTTCCGGGTACGGTAGGCTCTCCTATTACAGTTGATGATATGTTGCCAGCTCAAGGGCTTAGTGTCATGACCCGGGGGTACACCTCGGATGCAACACGGCGTACTCAACCCCGAAGGGGTCTAATACATGCCTCATAGCATTCTTGAACATAAGAACATAGGAAAATAGAGAAGAATTAAAACTTTCTTTACAATCGAAGACATTTTCATTAAAAAGCAAATGGATGACTTTCTAGACTGTCTCAAACCATCTAATACTCTGAATACAACATTGGGACTTAGCCCATACAAAAGCTTTAACATAAACTAAAAGACATAAAGGGAACATAGTGGGTCTTGTCCTCGAAACTATGAGGACTCACCAAGTCTTCATCTCCAAGCTCCTTAGAAACCTATTCATTAAGCATAGAACACCAATATCTCCAAAACCTACACTTTGGTAAAAATGGAGAAGAAATATGGGTTAGCACATTAGATGTACTAAGTATGGAAGTCATGCAAAAATCATGCTTAAAACTGACATTTATTTGAAAGTCATGCTTTTATGCCATTTTAATAAAACTTCATGAATATGAACATAAGAGGCATAATATTCAAACACAACCAACATACAAGTCATTTAACCACATTAGAACACAATCAACATGTAACCCTTTACCTTTACATTTAGCCTTCACCTCAAGTAACCCTCCAGATATACTTTGTGCAATATATGGATAACATCTTATACCACCATCCACACTAAAGTACCACCTTAACATCACCAAAAGTGAACTTACCATTCAACTTTTCCATCTTCACATCAATACTCAAAATTAAGAGACATAAATCTTTCATAAGTTAAATTATCACATAAGGACCCTCACCTAGGACAACCCTAAGTCATACTCGTGCAATGTGCAAGTAGCATCCCATACTACTACTCACACTAAGTACTCATTTGAAGTAACCATAAGCAAGGCACATTCATACTCAATAAGTCATAACAAGGAGGTAACTCACAATACAATCCAAGTATAGCATGCATCTCTACATTTAAGCATATAAGAGTCAACATTCTTCATTAGCTTCATTTCATTAAGAGCACATTCATTCATTAGACATTAGATCAACATTCTTCATTAACATCATCATAAGAGCACATTCATTACACTCAACCTCTCTCAAAGACTACTTATGCAATGCATAGATGGCGTCTCATACTACCACCCACACTAAGAAGTGTATTCTTAAGAAGCCATAGTTCATTAACATTCTTTGTGAGGGTAAGCCTTAACCAACATAGACCATGTGAGCAATTCATGGAATCCCGGTGTCACCCTCACCGGATAAGGGATTCCTACTTGTCTAAGGTAGAGCCATTATTTTATAGCTTAAATGGATCCACTAGCTAGACCTTTGTGGGCACATAGTTATGGGATAGGGAGATTGCTACTAGATACCCCGCCTCAACTCACGAATGAGCATCCATCTCAAGAGATTGTTACTAGATACCCCACCTCAACTCCCGCATGAACATCCATCCAATTCATATCCATTTGGTGCTTAGCATTATTCCCCACGGAGTACATTACATTCATTACTTTAATTCATTATGGGATAAGAGATTGTTACTAGAAACTCCGCCTCAACTCATATATGAGTATCCATCTCAAACCCAACATTCATTAAAACGGGATATAGGGATTGTTACTAGATCTCTGCCTCAACTCCCGGATGAGAATCCATCCCATCCAAACATTCATTCATTGGAAAGCTCATAGATTCAAAGATGAGAATAGCCTTTCACCTAAGAATCCCCTTATTGTGAGAAAGTCCTTTCACAACAAGTCATTATCATTCATTAGAGTACAATTGAGAATAGCCTTTCAATTAACCCATCATCATTAACATTATCATAGAAACTTCATTCATTATTCATTCATGAATGTGTGTATTTGAGAATAACCTTTCACATATAGCCTCATCATCCATAGGTGTTAATTGAGAAATAACATTCAATCATAACACATTTTCATTCTAAACATTGTCATTATACATCCATTGAAATCACACACATACTTTACATCATTATCACACATAGATCCTTCATATATAGAGGTACAAGGAAGATATCCATCAATTCAATATCATAATATACATAGTAAGTAAACACCTCCACCTTTCAAGTGGATCAATAGCTCAGGCACATTTCTACTTCAACAAGTAATTAGGTCATAACTTGCCTTTCAAGTCCATGAACCAACATCAACCCATAAATCCAAACTACTACAATAGAATAGGAAATTGACATGATTCAATCACTTAATTCAACATAAACATCAATAATTCAACAATCTAAATCAATCTAGGCATAATCCATCAACATTCATTCTAATCAACAAACCCACTTCATAAAGGCACAATTTAGGAATTGAGAGAATTCATGGGTTCATAGAGTATTTTCATCAAAAATCATCAATTAAACACTAATACAATCATAATTTGTCATTATAAACCATTTGAAAATGTTTGATGAAAGAACCCATGAGATTGAGTAAAACCCTAGATTTTTCATACTTTGAAATCACCTTTGAATTGGCTCCTTGAATGAAAAGTTAGACAAGGATGAAGACTACCATACCTTGCTATAGATTCCTACAAAATTACCTTGAAAATCCTTTGAAAACCTTGAAGATTGACCTTGGAAGCTTGAAGTCTTCACCTCCAATGGAGGCTTCTAGAGAGAGACTTTTGGAGGGGAGGGGATGTTTTGATTTTGGGTTTTGAAGTAATGAGATTAAAAATAGAGTTTAACACTTTTAATACTCTTAAAATACCATAAATAACATAAAATAACCGTCCCCTAACCAAACAAGACTTAGGGTGAATTTACCAATTCACCCTACACTAGGCCGAACCCATTGCAGCTTTTGCAGGTATCATCTACAAACCACTCACCTACGGTCCGTAGGTGGGACCACGAGACGTACTTTCCAACCGTGGTTTCGTTCAGAGGCTCTCAATTAGGGGTCTTGACCTACGAAAGCCATCCACGGGGCATGGATGAACCTACGGGGCGTGGACCCCCTTCCGTAGGTCACCCTCATTTTGGCAACATTTTGGCTTCAATGGGTCTTGGGGGTTAGGCTTAGGGTCCTCCTCAAGGACCCTTAGGGTGGTCCTTGGGGAGTTGTACCTTGACATTTAACCCCTAAACCCCTTAACCATGACTCGAGACAACATCAAAATACCTCAAATCTCATGACAAACTCACAAACTCACTAGTTAGGCTCTAGTTTCATTTATTCATTTTACGGGTCGTTACACTTAGTGTGGGATTTCAGACTCCTAATTCCTCATCACTACCTTCTATGAAACCTACGATATTTGCAGTTGCACTTGTTTCTGCTAGTGCAGCCATATATATCAGTTGTCAAACAGAAGAGCTTTGAGAGATTTTTTAGATTGGAACCTCTCAGGTTGTTCAACATGGGTATCTTAGAGGAACATGGAGTGTCTTCCAACTTTTATATGTTTTCAGGCAGACCTATTTACTTGATATGTTATATTTTGATGTGATATTGGGTATGGATTGGTTATCTCCCTATCATGTGATCCGTAATTGTTATGCTAAGATTGTGACATTAGCTTGCCCTAGTTGACATCGATTAGTGTGGAAGAGTGCTCCTAGTTCATATTTGAAGGGAGTGACATCTTTTTTTTTGTGACCGGCATATGATGGAGAAGGGGCTTTATAATCTTATTGGTCCATATTAGTGATCTTACCAAAGAACCATCTTTTTTTAGAAACAACGAGAGTGGTTAAAGAGTTCATATATGTGGTTTCTACTAACTTATCAGGTGTTCCTCCAAATTATGACATCAATTTTGTGATTGACTTGGAGCTGGGCACTAATCCCATTTCCATCTCTCCTTACCAGATATCCTCGGTGGAATTGAAGACTTAATTAGAGGACTTGTTGTTGAAGAAAGGGTTTATTTGGCCTAGTGTTTCATCGTGGGGAGTATCGATCTTATTTGTAAAGAAGAAAGACAATAGTAAGAGGATATGTATTGATTATCAATAGTTGAACAAGGCCACAATCAAGAATAAGTTTCCTCATCCTCATATCGATGATTTATTTGATCAATTTTAGGGTGAATTAGTGTTCTCCAAGATTGACATGAGGTGAGACTACCATCAATTGAGAGTTAGGGATTCTGATATCTCAAAGACTGCTTTCAGGACTTATTATGGGCATTATGAGTTTGTAGTCATGCCATTTTGACTAACTAATGCCCCAACCACTTTTATAGAGTTTATGAACCGAATATTTTGGCCTTATTTAGATTCCTTCGTGATTGTGTTTATTGATGATATCTTGGTTTATTCCAAGAATAAGGTCGATCATAACTTGAGGACCATACTTCAGAGATTTAGAGAGTAGAAATTGTATGCAAAATTTTCTAAGTACGAGTTTTGGCTTGAGTCTGTAGCATTCTTGGGTCATGTGATGACCAAGGAAGGTATTTTAGTTAATCCGTCCAAGGTTGTTGCAGTTTGTGATTGGGAGAGACTTACTTCCCCTACTAAGATTCAGAGTTTTGTTGGGTTTGTAAGTTATTATTGTTAGTTTGTTCAGATTTTCTCCTTTATAGCTGCTACATTGACTATGTTCACTCAGAAGATGGTGGTATTTCTGTGAACTAATGAGTGCGAGGGGAACTTTCAAAACCTCGAAAAGTTATTGACCTCAACACCTATCTTAGCATACCCAAGAGGGTGTGGTTTTTGTGGTATTTTGTGATGCTTTGGATGAATTGATGCAAAAGGGGAGAGTCATAAACTATGTTTATCGACAGCTGAACGTGCATGAGAAAAACTATTTTACTCATGATTTAGAGTTTGCGAGAATGGTCTTCGTTTTGAAGTTATGGAAGCATTATCTTTATGGTGTGCATTGTGAAGTCTTTACTGATCATCGTAAGCTTAATTTAACGACCTAATCCCCTCATTATGAATAAGCCAATGGGGAAGGAATTTGGGCCAGAAAACTTCTGAGTAGTAACTTGGAAATTTCAAGCCTAGGCCAGACTTCGATGAAATATGAGTAAGGTGAGGTCTAGGGTAATCCGGTAATGGATGGTGGATTTGATTATGAATTTGATCATTTGAGTGACTAGCCTAGACGATAAGGAGCGTGTACGGCTTTACATAATTGAATTAGGCGAGTAAAACACTCGTAATTGATCTTAGCATGAATGATGGATTTAGAACATCAAGGTTTGAGGGTGTGTTGTGAAATAGAGACTTCAAACACAAATTCTGAGTCTCAGTTTCAGTCTCTCTGCAACCCACCACGAAGGGATTATTCCTTCCATGGCAGGCAAGTCGCGAGTAAAAAGAGGGAAAGTCCCAAAAATATTGTTTTTCTACAAACTTCATTCTTGGAGAGAAAAATGGAGACCTAGGGATATTTCTTCTGGTTTTCACTAATTCTCGTGCTAAAGGTAAGTTAATTACTCTCCTAATTCATAAATTAATTTTTAGTACTTAGAATCCTTGCTATTTATTCTTGGGGGAGGATTTTGGCTTGAATTTAATGCTAGAAAAAGCCCTAGTTATGTGTTAGGATCATGGGATGGCCAAGGGTTAGTATTTGGATATAATCTGGGTAAGCTAGGCCACTATTATTGATCTGTTGCATTAATTACTTATTTTAGACCAAGAACAAGCTGAGAGACTCCAGAAAGGAAAGCTCAAGCTCCTTAAGAGTGTTCAGTCTTGGTGTCTAGTTATCGAATAACGCTATCAAAGACACTTAATCAAGTTCTAAAAGTCAACGATCGTTAGTCAGTATATAACCCAACCAATTGGATTGAGATCGTTCCCACAGAAAGTGGTACATGGTCAAGATTCAGCAGTCAAGTGTGAATAAGTTTGAATCAATCATAGGAATAGACATTTACGAATAAAAACATAATGTAAATTAGGGGATGACACGAGTGTCAAATAACTGGGGGGTTTTGATTGTAATTATCAACTACAATAGTAGCAAACAACCTGAAATAATAATATTGAGACGGTTTCTTAGGATCTGATTGAATAATAGGCTAAGGTAGACATGTGGTTGATTGCAACTATTAGTAAATAGCTGTAAATCAGTGAATAAGCTAATCTTTAGTGGGTATAAACTTTCTCTCGAACAATTTATCCCGAATCAAGTCGGTTTCTCTCAAACACCAACAAGCATCCAAATAAGAACAGCCTACGCTTTAGTCTATTCACTCTCTTGAGCTGAATGTGTGGAAAAGGGTTTAGGATTCACTCTCTTGAGTTGAACCCATGACAACCTAATACCCACAGACCATCAATTCAGTAATCTTGGTTTTAAAACATCTCTCTCGAGCAATCCAAAAACAAGAAGGTAGAGTTGCATTTGCAACTACAACCCTTTAAATTGCACCACAATTACTGATTGAATTCACATTTAAACAGCATCTAAACTAACAATTAGCAATACCCACAAGCTAAATCAATATATAACCACATAATCACACCCCAAGAATTGGGGTTTTAGCTAGACATCATAAAAAGATAGAAATTGTTACCAAATTGTGTTTCCATCAACTGGGTAAGATTAATTTCTTCTTTACAAAGGTCTAAGTTGAAGATTCTCGAAGACCCACATCCAATTTCTCAAAAATGGAAAACTTCAAATCTTCAAACCTAAGGAAAATGTTTTGTCTCAATACTCAGAGTTCCAAACTCAAAAATTCTAAAAATAAAAATACTTGATAATGAAAAAGCTCCTAAACTTAATGTATGAAAATGTATTTATAGTCGTCAAAATATGTTGCGAAGGTCCATTCAGCGCAGTAAGTCGGGCTCGCCGATCTAGTCGGTGATCCACCTTTTGACTCATTTCATCGCCCTTTCGCCTTTGGCCTTCAGCATCATCGCGTCTTGTAACTTTGGGCGAACTGCATCACAGAACCACTCACTGACTGCTCATTTCTCTCGCCAAATTTATTTTCTCCTTCAGGGCTTGGCACACTGGAACTTTAAGCGGTAAGGAGGCCATTAGGTGACTCACCAAAGTGACTCGGCGATCACCAGGCCTTCATTTCTTCATTCTTTCAGCTCACTTTGTTCCTTTTGCAACTTAGTGTCCATGCTTTGCTCCTTCATCCAAAATCCTTAAAATCAAGGACTTTACATCAGTTATTGGCATAAAACAAGCATTTGAGGACACAAAATCTATCCAAATAAAGCCCTAAATGAGTCCAAATCATGGACTCATCAACACCCCCAACTTAAACTTTTGTTTGTCCTCAAGTAAAACTCAAGTTCGGCAGTTCAAAAATGATGTCTCAAATAGTGCTACACAAGACTCAATCATGAATGCACACAAAAAGACACAACTTACTCATGCAAGGATCAATTGTGCATTCAAAAATTCAAGTTGTGACTCACCATTACCAAAGATTCTCAAGTTCACAATACTTGCTTCACATGCAAGTTCAAGCTCAACAAAGGTACTCAAATGCCCTCACACAAGGAATGATTCCATAATCACACACAATGGTTCAACAATTTATAGCTCTGAAATCAAATACAACTCTCACACTCAAAAAGATAAACACATGCATTGAATCCACCCATAAGTTTGCCCT
This sequence comes from Solanum stenotomum, assembly GCF_019186545.1. NCBI lineage: Eukaryota > Viridiplantae > Streptophyta > Magnoliopsida > Solanales > Solanaceae > Solanum > Solanum stenotomum. The sequence goes on along the minus strand of NC_064289.1, from coordinate 23,286,062 downwards.
TATTTTCCAATTAACACTTGTTTCAGCTCACTCAAGATCAAAAAGGTCTTTTCAAGGCTTGTAATGGGACTGAGTGTAAAGGTATGCTCATTTGGGCTCAGTGACTTCTATCCTCATGAAATGTGGTGTGAACAACACTTGTTTCCCTTTTCTTCATCATTTTCCTATTCACCCCATTATTCATTTTCAATAAACTTTGGACACCTCATTTCTTTTGCAACTTTATTTTGAAAACATTTTCGTTCTTTTTCTTTTTTCATTCATCTTTTCTTTTTCTCTTTTTCTCTTTTTCTATATAGAGGGGTTCCATCATTTCAAAAACCATGCATAAAGGGGGATTCTTTTGCATTTCTTGATTTACCTTCTCTTTTCACCACACCCCCAACTTAGGATTTTGGCCTAAGTTGGCTATTTACACAAACCACATCTCATGAAGATTAAGGGTGAAGGGATAAGGTAGGTCACAAAAGAGGTATAATGTCAAAGGGTGTTCATGCAAGGATCACACACTCACAAGGTAGGTCACAAAAGAGGTATAATGTCAAATCGTATTACTCTTTAAGGTTGCCTAAGATCATTTCAAGAGATTTGCATCACTTAGTCAACCGGACCAATGGGGCAAATTCTAGGTGTCATCACACATGGTTCATGGTAAGCTCATCACACACAAGGTATTGACACCAATGTCAAACAAGAGTCCACATTTTCTCTAGTGTGTAATGCTTATCACAAGAGACTCAATTTGATAATTGGCTAGTCACAAGAAGATGCAAAAAATTCACATATTGCCTATGCAACTTCATTTGGCCTCATCGTAGCCGCACATTCATTTTTGTTCGATTATAAGAACTATTCAAGTCATCGATATTGATCAAGACCAATATTCAAATTTGCAAGAGAACAGCCACATTCAACTCAAACAAGAGGTGGCACAAATTTTTCGGAAGGGTCTAAAACTCATTTACAATTAAACAAGGAGCCACAAGCTCAATCATCCACAAAAACAATGCAAAACATAATATATATATCACAAAACCCAAATATATAGACATATCAATAGTCACACAAAAGTGGGCCTCACCCCACCATAAACAAAAGCTATTTGTCCTCAAATACAAGAAATAAAATATCCAAAAGTCAATAAAAACAAGACAGAGAGGGAGGTAAAGAGAAATTTTGTCTAAAAAGTCACTCCATCTGTCTGGACATCAGTACCTGGAGTCTCCCTAGAAGTACCAGCTCCACTGGCTCCAGCCATGGTGGTGTTTCTCATAGAGATCTGGCGAGCGGTCTGAAACATCACATCTTTTAAGTCTGTGAAATCATCATATACCTCAGCATCCCACATCTCTATCTACTCCTCGTCGGTGTCTGCCTCCGACTCGCCAGCTGCTATGTCATCCATCTGTACATCTCCGGTTGCAGGTAGAGGAGTCTCAAATGTAGCAGGAGCATCCTCTGTCTCAGCTACCTCAAACAATATGGTGAACTCTGTAGACTTGAGAGAGTTCACATCTTTCCTCGGCTCTCAAAGTCGTCACCTCAAAAGACTCCCTAAGTCTACTCTCACAAGTTGTGACTCTCGAAGTCAACTCATTATTAGAAGTAAGGAGAGGGGTCAGTGCAGCAAGGATGGCAGCCTCAATCATCCAAGGTACAACAGCCTCCAATCTAGTGGCCCTCACATCAGGTGAATGGGCCAGGTACCCCATCTTCAAGATCATAGCCTGAGTGATCCTGGTGGGCTGGGAAAAGGTGGAAGTACCTGGAGCCTATGAAGTAGAAGTAGGAGCAGTTGTACTTGAAGGCCGGAGTAGGCAAGATGCCTCTGCAGGTATGGAATCAATGTCCACCGCTGGGGATGTATCTACCGGAGTTGCTCTCCTTCTGCCAGCCTCTTCTCGAGTGTATTCTGCCTCTATATGCCTGATATTTATGGATAAGGAGGGAGTGACCTCAATATCTCTCGTATCATCCCGAGGCACTCCAGCACGCTAGCACAACTCCATGATCAGCACCGGGAATGGTAGGGAGGTCTGCCTCTGTTTGGCCCTCATGGCCATCTCTTGCTCAATAATAAGTCCCATGTTGAAGCTCTTCCTAGATATAATCGACCCGAGGCAGGCCGCCTTAGGATGGTGGAGAATGGACTCATTATGGGATGGCATAACTGAGCTGTTGATAAATCCAAACCAATATCGTGCAACTACACTCAAGTCCCTCTTCTCGATCGGGACTTCTGCCTCAATCCACCTTGAGGTGGTGTCAGAGATGAGGGGAGCCAGCTAGCCCTTGATGTCATCTAATGATGTTGTAGAGGTAGCCAGATTTGGGTAGTCAAAGTCTGACCCCTGTCAAGTACCACATTGATGTGATTACGGCTACAATGCACTACTATCCCTCGTACCATAATGGACCCACCGACTCACTAGCTTTCTTCTTGCTTTTAGGAACCAGATCACCATAGGTTGAGTAAATCATCTGGACCCATGTAGGGATGTATGGACCCCGAGGCCTGGTAAACTACCCAAAACGATGGTACTGAAGTGTCTCCAACACTCCTGAGTATCTGCCCTCAAGGCCCTCTGTAGATACCAGCTTCTCCTCAAGAATAGTCTGTAACCCATCAACTTTTAGTCTATTGAGAAGCCTTGGAGGAGGGACTACTGGTGGCATTGGAGCCGCAGGGGGTGCCGGAGCTAGCACTAAATCTACTAGGGTAGAAGCTGAAGGGACTCTAGCTGAGTCAAGGCAAGATCTAGCATGGATCTAGGCCTCCGAGACTGTAATGGCTAGTTGTCCTCAAGCTCAAATAAAGTAGCCCGAGAGTCAGCAACCACTCTTTTAGATGTGGGCCTCTTCTCTTTGCTATGACCTCCCGTTGGAGGCTCTGTTCTTCCCTTTTTGGCAGGATTCACTCCCTATTCATTTATCACAATACCACATGCTCATTTGCGGGGTGGCATGTCGATGTTTTTCCTTGCCATGTCCGCAAAACATCAGGAAAAGTTAGAAGTACTAAAGCAAAAGCACATAAGAGAAGAGTTGCAGAAAGACTCGTCGAACCAATCGACGAGTCATCGAATCGGTTTGGCGAGCTGAATCGGGCTCGCCGAAAGGATTGGCTTAAAGATCCCAAAATATTTTGGCATGTCGGCGTTGGTAAGGGCCTTTCGGCGAATCGCCGACAGCATTTGGCAAGCAAGGACTATCGCGTCGAAAATAACAGTGCATTTTAGGGGTTAGTGGCGCAGAAAGGGCGATCAAGAAGGACTTTCTGCGAGTCGTCGAGTGCACTCGGCGAACTCAGGCTTTTCGCCGAAATTAACAGAACCAAACTCAAGATTAAGCACGAAATTAAAGGCCTTAAGGGGTGATTCGGTGAACCGCCGAGTGGTTCGACGAGCTCAACCCAGCTCGCCAAACAACCCAACGTGCCTACTTTCAACCTAACTTCCCAAATTCAACCCCGCAACCCCCAAAAACAAAATTCAACCATGCACATGTACAATTAAACCAAGACCTATACTACCCATTACCCCAAGATACTTAGGCTTCTCTCGGTTAGCCAAATTTGGCCATTTGACGACTTTTGTCCTTAAGAATGACGCCAACCGCTTTATCAACGGGCAAATTACGTCATTTGGCACAAATGCGGGTTACTTAGACTTCACCCGACTAGACTCAACAACATGCAAGCACAACCCCACAATTTTAATTAATTTTAAGGTACAAAATCTAAGGAATTAATCAATATAAGCATTACGTGCATGATATTCAAATTAAAACAGACACACACATATACAATTACGATCAGAGAGGCCTAACACACATCACTAAGATTAAAATCATTGAAAATTAGTATAAATTTCTAAAAGAACGAATTTGGGGTTCGGAAACCAACCTTTTAAGCCGAATAATCAAATTGTAAAGCTAAGCGGCAATGAAATCCAACTCCGAACAACAATTGACGACTAGAAACACGATAAAGTGCAAAAATATGGAAAATATTGTGCAGGTGTGAGTTTGGGAACTTCAAAAGTGAGGGAATGTGAAGAAGTTTGAAAGTTTAAACCTTTGGCCTTTAAAACACGTCCAGTTCTCGCCCATTCGGCGACATTAGTATAGCTCGCTGACCCACTCGGTGACACGCCGAGTGAGAACTTACCTCACTAAGTTTTACAGGACCTCCAGTTATTGTGGGGGTCCAAACTGCGGACAAATTTAAGCTCGCCGAACTGATTGGCGACTCGCCAATATGCTCCTGGGCTCGCCGAGTTTTACAGGCTCAACCCCTAGGGTTTCTTGAGCCCAACAATGGTCTGAGTCGAGCTCACCGACCTCTTCGGCGATTCGCCGACTGGACTTTTGGCTCACCACCCTGCACTTTTCAAACACTTTCCACACTTTTGTCTGCACAATCAACACACCATTATTTCACAAAAACAAAAAGAAAGAAAATAAGATCTTAGGTTGCCTCCCAAGAAGTGTTTTATTTAACGTCGTGGCACGATACAAGTCCACACTCAATTTTAGTTTCTAGGGTAGAGACAAGACAACACATGACCCATTTGGGTCTCCAGCAACTGAATAGATATGGACTGGGAAGCAGCCATCTGATTCAGCAGTGAGACATTCTCTTTTATTTCATTTAACATTTTGTCGTGTTCTTCGACTTTATGAAAATGAGTGAGAGTATCTCTTCTAGTTGTCCACCCTCGTACATCTTGGGCTTTATACGCTCGTGAGGGGGAATGTACCAGTCTTTCTTTTTGTCCGGTGCTTCCATTTCCATGATCTTTTAGGCCACTAGATCCAGCTGAGTCAACAGTGTGGCCAAGACCTGGTCCTTCTCAATCTCTTTGTTTGTCTTGACCATATGATCAAGGAGTTGGGCTACTATTGCATATAGTAGTCGTGTGAGACCACCTGAAGAAATTTGGTCAGCCACTACCCTGTTCTCCGGACCAAGACCTCTATAGAAGGAGTCCAGCAGCATGTTGTCTAAGATTCCATGAGTTGGGCATTGCAGCAAGAGAGACTTAAATCTTATCCACAACTCATGGATTGACTCACCCTCCAATTGCTTGAAACTTAGGATGTTATCCCTAAGAATCATCATTCTCAAAGAAGAGTGGTCCATTTGGTCACCGGGGCAACAAGACATGCTCTTTTTCTCTACTCAACAAGCAACATGAAAACCAAAACTAAAATTAAGTAGATTCAACTATAACTAAAAAGAACAAAATTTAACTTAACTAAAGAAGCTTAACCAACACCACTCCCCGGCAGCAGCGCTATTTTGATCGAATAACGTTATCAAAGAAACTTAATCCAGTTCTCAGAGTCAACGATCGTTAGTCAGTATATAACCCAACCAATTGGGTTGGGATCATTCCCACGGAGAGTGGTACGTGGTCAAGATTCAGCAGTCAAGTGTGAATAATTTCAAATCAGTCATAGGAATAGACATTTATGAATAAAAACATAATGTAAATCAGGGGATGACACGAGTGTCAAATAATAGGGTTTTTTTATTGTAATTATCAACTACAACAGCAGCAAACAACATAAAAGTAACAATATTGAGACGGGTTCTTGGGATGTGATTAGATTATAGGCAAAGGTAAACATGTGGGTGATTGCAACTGTTAGTAAATAGATGTAAATCATTGAATAAGCTAGACTTTAGTAGGGATAAACTTTCTCTCGAATAATTTACCCTGAATCAAGTTGATTTCTCTCGAACACCAACAAGCATGCAAATAAGAACAACATACGCTTTAGTTCATTCACTCTCTCGAGCTGAATGTGTGGAGAAGGTTTAGGATTCACTCTCTCAAGATGAATCTATGACAACTCAATACCCACAGACCAACAATTCAGTAATCTTGGTTTTAATACCTCTCTCTCGAGCAAGCCAAAAACACGAAGGTAGAGTTGCATTTGCAACTACAACCCTTTAAATTGCACAATTATTAATTGAAATCACATTTAAACATCATTTAAACTAACAGTTAGCAATACCCACAAGCTAAATCAACTTGTAACAGCATAATCACACCCCAAGAACTAGGGTTTTAGCTAGACATCATAAAAAGCTAGAAATCATTACCAAATTGTGTTTCTATCAATTGGGTAAGATTAATTTCTTCTTTACAAAGGTCCAAGTTGAAGAATCTCGAAGACTCACTTCCAATTTCTCAAAAATGGAAAACTTCAAATCTTCAAAGCTAAGGAAAATGTTTTGTCTCAATACGCATAGTTCCAAACTCAAAAATTCTAGAAGTAAAAATACTTGATAATAAAAAAGCTCATAAACTTAATGTTTGAAAATGTATTTATAGTCATCAAAAATATGCTGCGAAAGTCCATTCAGCGCAGTAAGTGGGGCTCGCCGATCCGGTCGGTGATCCGCCCTTTGACTCATTTCTTCGCCTTTCTTCCTTTGGCCTTCAGCATCCCCACGTCCTATAACTTTGGGCGATCCGATACTGCATCGCGGAACCACTCGCCGACTGCTCCTTTCTCTCGCCAAATTGATTTTCTCCTTCAGGGCTTGGCACACTGGAACTTTTAGAGGTAAGAAGGCCATTAGGCGACTCGCCAAAGGGACTCGGCGATCACCAGGCCTTTATTTCTTCGTTCTTTCAGCTCACTTTGTTTCTTTTGAAACTTAGTGTCCATGCTTTGCTCTTTCATCCAGAATCCTGAAAATCAAGAACTTTACATTAGTTATTGACATAAAACAAGCATTTGAGGACACAAAATCTATCCAAATAAAGCCCTAAATGAGTCCAAATCGTGGACTCATCATCTAGGTAGGTGATGGTTTGATTTCTCATCTGTGTTATATATGCTTGTTAACTGATCCATTGTATTCATGCATGTATGTAAATAGGAAAAGATGAAATGAATCTAATGAAATGACTATTTGTAATTATGTAGCATACGATGAACCTGTTACCTGATTGTATGATACTAGTGTATAAATCATTCATTATGGTACTGATTGTATTTGTGAATGTGGTTGATTGGATCGGGTGTCACGTTTTAATACATATTGTATCAAGTGTCACGTTCTGATACACTAACAGTTTAAGTGTGGGCTCCATGAGAGAACCATCATTGACTGTTGCATTTGAGATTGATACTGTAAAACTGATATATTGAGCATGAACTGGTAAATTGTTATTCTTTATGTATATGTGTTGGTTACTATGTTGTAGTTACTTGTGTATGTCTCACTTACTGGAAACGTCGCGTGATCCTACCAGTACACCGTTGTTTGTGTACTAATACTGCACTTGCTCTTTCTTTTTTGAATATAGGGCATCTTCAAGCGGTTGTTGAGAGACCTCAACTAGGAGATCACTGACTTGTAGAGTTCAAGGGTGAATCAGTTCCTTCAGGTTACCATGGATTCATCTAGGATCTTAGTCCATTTCTTTCAAACTTAGATCTTTCATGCTCTTTACTTTATGTTATGTTATTTTGGGGTTGCATCCCCTTATCTTAGACAGTTAAGTTAGAAGTTTTGGTACAATGACTTTCAGGTTTTAGAAGTTGAATCTCTGCTTGTTTATATTTGTTTTTAATAACTTACTGAGTTTATGGAAACTCAACTTTTAAATTGATTATATAAACATGTTTCCACATCTTTAAATACTTGTCCTTTGGTTAGTATTGTTTAGTTGGGTTGTAGTTATTTTATTTTAAAAAGCGAAACGAGGTTTTTAGAGTCACTACTTAATTTTTAAAGTAAAATTAAGAAAACTATTTTTCAAAAGATTTAAAATAGAAAATCTAATGAAAATATTAAAAGAATGGGTTCAGGGTTCATATTAATATTTTAGGAAGGTTTTAAAGGCATCTAAAACATTTGTTAACTCGCGGTTATCCAATAATTAATTATTTGGCTAAACGATTTTAAGAAAATACGCATACTTGAATAAATAGAGTAAGTAAACAACTTTTGAACTCATTTTTTTTTCTTAGGGGGGACAGAAATAAGGATGTTACTTAAAGTAGAAAATACTAGATGTTTTAAATTCAAGTAAAATAAAATATACTTATTTGCTTTTAACAGTTATGGTTTGATTCATATTTTGGGGAATTAAATTAAGGAAGAACCTTAGAATTAAATAATTAAACAAACACGAAAACATATCAAATAAAGAGAGAGAGAGAGGGCTTTGGGCCCAAGTCTGGTTTTCTGCGCCTGAGCTAGTACTTGGGCCTAATTTCATTTTGGACCTTTGGCCCATTTAAATCACTTGTACATGTCCTAGTCTAGCACAAAAAAAATTGATCTTTTCATTTGGGCTTTAGGCCCAAATTTTCACTTGTCCTAAGAACTATCAAGACAATAAAAATTCAAATAAAGGGGTTTAGGACCAAAAGTAACAAAATACGGCTCTGAAAATAAAGGTGGGCTTTTGTAATGCAAGGATTATTTTTACCAAGTGTTTAGTTCATTGTTTCCCACTTCATCTTGTGTTTGGGTTAATCCTTTATAAAAAACTTCTTTCCAATTATACCCTTGAATTATTATGCAATTGGGTTAAGGTAAATAATTGTCGGACAATATTATTTGCTTATGGTCTTCTAATTAGCTATGAGAAGAACAATTTTGTTGTCATGTTTGTCTTTTTTCATTTAAATTATTTGAAGATAAATAATTGTCATCTTAGTAAATTGATCACTTACAAAATGTCAATTTTTCAATTTAAAAAAAAAAGAAGATAAACTATCAACTTTAAAATTGAAAACATGGTAAACAATAGTAAAATTGAATAAACCATCTACATTTACACATAAAAATTGCAAGTTGTAATTTTAATATGTATTCAATTTTATAAATTGTTCAAAATACAAATAATTAAAAAACCGCACAAACATATAGTAACAACTCACATTTCAAATATTGTATTAATTTGTATTGGATTTATTTAGTAACAAACACCTCTCTCTAAATAATTTGTAAGCTAATTTATTTAAATAAATTTACTAGAAAATAATTAAAATGATTTGAGGGATATTTTTGTCTTTAAATAAACTTATTCCATGGTATTATATCCCATGTATTACTAATACCTCCAACTGGAAGGTATTAGTAATACATCATATAATACCATGTAGGAGGTATAACTAATCCATGGATTAGTTATACATAGACCCAATTTCCTACCAAACATGGAATACATAATACCATATATAATACATGGACTATTTATTTTAATAGGGCCTACCCTTTAGTGTATATAGATGTATATCTTTGTATATTAGCTGTAACTCCGTCTATCAATCTTTCGGGGGATCTCTTCGATTTTTACGGCTAGCAAACTCAATAAAGGTGGAATTTGAGCCTTTATGGCTCTCTCGAAATGCAAGGGAAAAGTGATAGGAGTTCATAGTAAACTCGGACAGATTTCACATGTAACACAAAACAGAAATAAGTAAGTGAAGATCATTGATTTAATGTAAAAAGGAGTCGTATAAATTGAACTCATATACTACTGCACTTTAATTCAAACACTATAAATAAAGGACAAGGCATATCACATGAGCCTTTAAATCAATACAAATGATACTTTGATGACCTTAAACTACTAAAAACTATAGTCAAAATTAAGTAGACTTAAAGCTCCAGTAATAAATGAATCAATACCTGATCTAAAATTTTCAAACCATAATCAACTAGTAACCATATGATTTTGGACAACCATTCATACCAAACAGTAAGGCAATAATTAGCATTAAAGAGCCAATATATTCTAGTAATAGTGCATAACAGAGAGCAAATGGCCAAAGCATGAATCAACATCACTAAGATCCAAAATGGAAACATGTGAGATTAAAAGAAAAACTGAAATTTCAAGAGAATAAATCATGATAAACAAACACTAATATATCACAACAGAGCAATACAAATAAACGACCCCTTCTTTCTAACATACAATGAGTTTTCAAACGATAAGGCAAAGATGAATATCATGCTCTTGTCCGATCAGAGAAGCCAGAGAGGTATCAACAAATCTATTTAATATTACAGAAATTGTATACCTTAAACATAAACAAGACAAACAAACAAATCAATGACAAAGGGTAAACATGCTTTATTTTTGACAAACTAGATCAGATGTTCAACACATAGTCATTAATACAACAAACAATTTGACATCAAACCCGAAGGGAAGAAAACAAATCATAAAGAAAAGAACCATTGAATCGAAACTTAAACAAAATAAGACATTGAGACAGCCCACCAAGACATGCTAAGTGCAAAGAAAATCCAGATTTAGACATGCTGAAAACAGTCAGAAATCAAACTCAGGGAGAAGGGGAAACTAACTGAACCATGGACTGAAGAACATATTGATTCATAACAAGATCAAATTAAGACACATCAGACCGACTTAACTAATTTTATGAACATAGTCAGATAAACACAAGAAGATGAACTAATCAATAAATAGTTTTAAACCTTCTAAAATTGCACAAGGAGACTAATAACAGCCAAAGAAAAGAACGAAGAAAGAAACTAAATAGGCATATCCATACTTCAGCAAACCAAACAACAAGATAATTTTGATCCAAACTAATATGAAGGGTGTTAACACCCAATTTTGGCCTAACATTTTCAAAGTTCATAACTTTTAAGTTTTATTTATTTAATAGTTCAAAATAAATTTTTTATAATTTTAAAATAAGTTTGTCGATACTTATTTATCAAAATTTATGATTTTTTATCAGTTAATTTTTAAATGCAATTTTTACATGTTACTAGTTACGTTCAATACAAATTTTAATATTCATTTTATTTGTTACATTTGTTAATATTTATTTTGATATTTTGCACATTCCAGAAATTCATTCAAATATGGATAAGATTAGCATACACAGATTGATCAATGAATTTGGGCCACAATTCCAAGCCCATTGTATTACAATTGCCTATTTAAAAAATTATTAGGTCAAAAGCAAAGGGAGACTAAAATATTTGAGATAAGGTTTAATAATTTTCAATTTTTTAGGGTTTCTTTACTGTTCATTGCCTTTTCCGGCAACCACTCTCGCCAGAGCATTTTTCGACGAGCCACCACCACCCAAAAGACCCCAGTTTCTCTGACCTGTTCCCTTTCTGATATTTTTCGATGAAAAGTCATCGAACCAAACCAAAAACCCCAAAGCTAATCTTCTTCTTTCTACAGCGAACAACAGACCAAAACGACCTCATTTTTCCATGTTTTTCGACCAACAAACCAGAAACAGCCCACCACGGCGAGCTTCGAGTTCCGGTTAACTCCAAGGACCAGTGAAACACTAGTCCCCATCTCGGCGAACAACCAGCAAAGTGCCAACGACCTCCAAAAGCCACCAGCGACCCCAACTCAAACCCCACCGGAAACAACCTTCTAAACCACCGAAAAACCAAATCAGTAGCAAATCACCACTTTCTCCACGCCACCAAATGCCACTACTGTCCAGCTACCTACAACTATGAAACCATAAGTAACCACCACACAATCGAGCTCAAAGCTCACTACCCAAAACCCCACTCGTTTTTCATCTTTTCCAACAAAAAACCCACCAGAAAACGACCATCATCCGCCACTCTGACAACATCCAAATACCCGCTTGAAACCAACAAGCCATCGAGCTCGAAGATCACAACCAGATCTCCGGCTGAAACCCTGGAACCCGAACAAAACCCCATTTCCCCTCTTTTCCAAGTTACAGCGAGCTAAACTCGCGACTCACTAGCAACAACTCTGGTGAGGAGTTTCAAACTTTGATGAACCGGAGCAAAGCAGACTCAAGACACCACTAGTCCCTTCCCCTTTCCCCTTTTGCGATATTTTGTTTATTTTGTAGGTGTTCAAATCTCCACATTCCGATGAACTAGAGCTTCAACTTCCATTAAACTCCAACCAACAACGCCAACAGTAGCTTCGTTCCAGTGAAATCCAAAAAATAGGACTACCAACGGAGGTTTTGAACTCTAATTTCTTACAAATTTGTTTGGTTTTGTTTTAGGATGTTGTAGTATTTAGTTATATTTTTTTTATTGATTGAGTTGCTTCCTTTTTATATTATTTCTATGTTTGTTTTAAAGACGGAAATTTAGTTAAAGTATATATATATGTTGTATGTTAAAATTGGCCGATAAAGAAATTATCATTGTTTTCCAAGGTCTTCCATGTTAATAAGACAGATTTTTTATTTTTTAGTTATTATTTAATTCATTTATTTTTGTTCATATTTATTTAGTACTAACACTTTTACTAAGTGTATTTACAGGTATCCAGATTTGCTTCCCATTGAAGCTATTCGAACGGAGTTCGAATTATAATTTTTATTTATTATTCTGTATATTATTGACGTCAGGCAAACTTAGGTCATTTCTTATTATTGTTTTATTTTATTATCTGTGTAAACTACTTGTATATTTATTTTTTATCTCCTCCTCAATTTGAAATAAAAAATGAATTCAGTCGGAACCCACAATTGTGGGTTTCAAAAGATGCTTAACACCTTCCCTTCGGAATGACTTGAACCCCTTACCTAGAATCTAATGGTTTCGTAGACATTTTAAATTGGTTTTCTAGTTTTTCCTAAAATTAGGTGGCGACTCCTATAAAACCCCTTTTTTCTTAAATTGTTTTAAAAATTGAATTAATTGATTATTTTTCGAGTCACCGCGACGTTTCGCAGTATTTAAATAGAGTAGGGGTGTAAACAAAATGGTGATTCCATTGGAGATTTGCAGGTTCTTACTATTATGAGTTTAATTTTTTCAAATTGAGGAGTTATTCATTATATCTTGTATATTTTGTTGATTATTTGTATATAATTACTTGTTGTTTATTCATTATTTGTATAATTGTATATATATTGGCATTGCATCATGACATAATTTTCGCCATTTGGCCTTTTAAATTTCATACTTAAAGGACGATTATGTGGGCCACAGTCGTTCATTATCCAAATTATTTATCGGGGTACCCTGTTGAATGTAGTTGGCCACTGGATAGTCAACAGTCGTTAACTTTTCCAACCCAAGTTGTCCACTTGGGTAACCGGTTCACTTCAAATAAAGCCCACTCGTAGTCAACTAGAGTAGAACGAAGCCAAAACCTTGATTTAGCGCATTGACCTAAAATGACCCAACACCCAAGGCATGTTGGGCCCATTAAAAAGTCTACCTTGAGTTCAAAATAGCCTCTGGCCTAAATGGACGATCATAATTGTGTATTCAAATTTGAAGAATGTATACGCCATTTGGCAATTCATTGTCACTCGGGGTAAGGAGTTTAATTTAATAGCTTACTCTAGTCGTAGAAGGAACTCCACAAGCTACCATTCCACCCAAAAGGTGTTGGCATTTGAAGATAACAAGAAGTTCAAGAAAGACCACGAAGGCTTAGTTTAGGATGATGCCCCTGCGTGGGATTGATTATTTATATTATTATTTTTTCTCTTATTTTGTAATTCTATTTGATTGATTCATAAAATTTGTACTGAGTGTTTTAGGGGACGATGTAATGTTGTCAAATGACGCTATACATCCTTCAAATCACTAAGTCTACCCTTGGCACAAAAAAAAGGTCAAATATTTGTATAGGACGCGCAATGACTATTTGTATGTTATGTGATATAATTGAGTTTGTCTTCAATCAAAGTAGTGCTCATGTGTTTACTTAATTATTTGTGTTATATTTTGCATTAACCATTATAAATATGAACTAACACTTTTACCTTCTGAGTTTTTCTTCTTTTTAAGCGAGAAGTTGATATATGTCAGAATTTGAAAGTCATTGTTCGACTGAAGTTGCAAGGGACAAGAGGATTCGCAAAACTCAAGTCTTTGTATTTCACAAGACATTAATATCAAGTCAAAAAGATAAATCAGGGGAGTATTTGACTATGAGGTCGCACTCATTTTTTTTATTACTTTGCATGTTGGTCCTGCTCTCACACATTTCTCATATTTTTTCAGGAAAATCGTCCCCGACAACAGTCAGGGATGGTCATAACAATTTGTGGTTCTCGTAGATAATTGGGAGAAGACACAGTGTCGAGAGACATTCAAAAAGAATACAACAACAAGTGGTTATTGTAGAAATTCGGAGGCCACATTTAACAAGCAGTGCAAAGATCGACAGTTAAGAGGATATAAGAATTGCTCCGAGTTTGTCTAAATCTTGAAATTATTTTATGTCTTATCTGAATGAACTACGCGAACCTGATTCTCATCTCGATGAGATACGTAGGCAGTCCTTCTTGGGTTCGATATTTATTCTTTCGAGTTTCAAAAAGAAACAATCAAAAAAAAATCAAAATAATAATATAGTTTGTGCATATTTTCAAAGACATATCTACACAAACTACGCGAACCTGATTCTCATCTCGGTGAGATGCGTAGGCAACCCTTCTTGGGTTCGGTATTCATACTTTTAAATTAAAAAAAAAATTCAAATAGTTTGTGCATATTTTCAAAGAAATATCTGCATGAACTACGCACACCTGATTCTCATCTTGATGAGATACGTATGCAGCCCTTCTTGGGTTCGGTATTTATTCTTTCAAAAAAAAATTATCGTGTACATATTGTAAGAGTCATGTTTTCGGCTCAGTTGGGACCAATGCAGTTAAGAGCATGTAAAAATATTTGATATGATGAAGAGGACTGACTTTTTGGTCAACCATAGATTCTTTGGGTACCTCTCATTTGTAATTTTGTGATGCTTGAAAATTCTCTTGCAGGCATTCAAGATAAGAATAAAATCAACCTCATGGTTTCTCATGTGCATGGTGTGGAGATTTTTTAGATCGAAATTCAATTGCATTGCACTGTTGATTTAGAACTTGGCCTAAATGTTTTTCTAAGCGAAATTCTGAGTATGTTTGGTATGGGAAAGGATTGTAGGCCTTTTTTGACCCGATTGTGCCTTTCAAAGCCTACCAAATAATATTAATCCCTAGTTTTCCCACTTTGAGTCTGAAGCCTCTTCTTTGGACAACCACATTTTAGCCACTTCCCCTTTTGAGTGCTTACATGCACTATCCCTCTTTTGGCCCAACCTTTTTTAGCGCACCAAAGATGTGCAAAATATAACAGATGATCCAAATTTAAAGATGCCAAAGGCGAAAGAGACAAAGTCTCCCAAAGTCAAAGAAACAAAAAAAAATGACTTCTAGAAAAAGAAGAAAAAAGGATGGAAAGAAATAAAGAAAGACAAAAACACCCTTACAAGGTCAATGAAAGATGGAAAGTAAAATACTCCAACAAAAGAGGAGAAAAATTCAAAAGAAAGGGGTGAAATAAAAGAAAAGTTTCAAACAAAAGGACTCAAAAGAAGTCGAAATGAAGGGGTGAAAAAATGAAAAGCTCCAATGAATAAGGATTTAAAAGAAGTCGAAATGAAGGGGTGAAAAAATGAAAAGCTCCAACGAATAAGGATTCAAAAGAAGTCGTAATAAAAAATGGGACACCGAAGAGGATCATACGTCAAAGGCGTATCAATTGTCAAAAGCACGAATTCAGTGTGACGCTCAAGATGAAATTAAGTCACCCTTATTCCAAATAAATATCCTACCCATCTCTAATCCTACATTACAAGTCAATGACATGCCCTACATGATCTCACTCCAAATGTTCTCACATTAGTGGAGATTTACATAAGGGCAAAGCATATGGTATCACAGCTACATGCATTGAACATTCTTGTGAGTATGAGTGCACTTCAAAAATATCCTCAAATAATATGCTTCAAATATGTGTGAAATAAGACTTTTCTTGTTGTGAGGGCAATTGAGACATGAGGATTGGTATAATTCAAAACCTTTGTTTGAAGCAAGGTGAACAAATCTTGTTGATACTTAAGTATGTTTGAGGTATCACTTGAAGTTGTAGGAGTTATCTTGAATTCAATCTTAGTTAGAAAAAGAAAAAAAAAGCGAGATTTACATGCGATCCTAACTCCTAGTACCAATTGTAGTCAAGAATTGACTGTCTCTTTATATTATTTATATTTTTTTAAAAAAAAAAGACAAGAACCCACTCTTTAATATTTTCCAAAACATTTTTTTAAAATTCTTTCCATTAAAAAAAACAAAAGATTTTGTCTTTCCTTTTTGGGTTGTACATTG
This sequence comes from Solanum stenotomum, assembly GCF_019186545.1. Taxonomy (NCBI): domain Eukaryota; kingdom Viridiplantae; phylum Streptophyta; class Magnoliopsida; order Solanales; family Solanaceae; genus Solanum; species Solanum stenotomum. The sequence goes on along the minus strand of NC_064289.1, from coordinate 23,269,907 downwards.
AAAAAGTGTCATTAGGTTAATCCTGTCAGTGTGAGACGCATATTTTACTTAATTGGGTTGTCCGTCCCAAAAATGTGATATATCTTGTCTTTAGGCTTTGAATATCGCGGAGAATATTATCTTCCTATTTAATCATGTTGATATTGTGTATTTTCTATTGATGATCTTGTCTTAGATTCTTTGTAGTATTCATCATCTACAGGATTTGAACTACATTTGACCTGATTCCTGGCTCGACAGGATATGTAGGTGCCACGACAACTCGATCATATACCCAATGTGATTTTCTTTTCTCCTTGTAATAAAAACTGAGACAGAATTTTTGAGAATATCTCAAAAAATCACAATAAAGATGTTATCTCCAACAAGTCAATATTAGAGATCATTAGAGACTTGTCAAAAGTTCTAACTGGGACAGAATTATTGAGGAAGACCACAAAAATTCCAACAAGTGCTGTCAGAAGTCCAATAGTCAACTTCAAATGATCTCTGGTATCGGTTGAAGTTCAAAGTCGACGTCAGAATTTCCAGCATTATTATGACAGAACCAAAATAAATTTGGGATGTGAGCCACCAGCAACTCATCGTACAAATCTCCAATAAGACATGAGTCACAATAAACATAAAATGGTCAAGAGTAAAGTGATGATTGCTCACATTTGTCGAAGTGATCGGGTATTTTGTACATAATCTCCCTTTAAACTTTTCTTGATCAAGTCGCTAGTTGAAGCGATATTGTGTCTACTAATCATTCATTTCCTAGTACAGGGACAGATGAAAGCATCAAGATGATATCATTTTCAAGACACACGAGCTATCCACCTCGTTACAGTGGACAATCATCGTGTTATCCACCTCGTTACAGTGGACAATCATCGAGTCATCCACCTCATTACAGTGGGCAGTCATCGAGTCATCCACCTCGTTACAGTGGACAATCATCGAGTCATCCACCTCGTTACAGTGGACAATCATCAAACCATCTACCTCGTTACAGTGGACAATCATTGAGTCATTGCAATTTTTTATTTTCCGAGAGGGCCATTGCATTTTTCATTTGCCGAGAGGGCCATTGCATTTTCATTCACCGAGAAGGCCATTGCATTTAAGCCACATCTATTCAAAGGTGAATGATGCTGTAACACCCCAAAAAAAATTTTTAACTAAGACTCGAACCGTTCATCATAGTGAGTGAGATTTTACCGAGGAATTAAAATTTCTTAAGTGTTAAGGTCAATAGATGTAGCACCTTGAGTTCCAAAAAGAATTAAATTGGAAATAGCAAAATCTAAAATTTTACAAGTTAAGCTAAGTATGAGTTTTGGGTTGAATTCAAACGACCATAACTCCTAGCTCAGGATGATTTAGGTGTTCTACCAGTTACCGTAGGAAACATCTTTGAATTATCTTTCCAACGCCGCCGAGTTTGATAAGTTTCAAGGTCGGATGAGTGAGCTATGGCCTTTTGAAGTTAGGCTGTCCAGTTAAGGAAAGTCAAAACCGGGTTTTAGAGGGGTATTTTGGTCTTTTCCTTACCAAAACAGATTTAATTCATTTTTAGTAATATTTTAGGGGTCTAATCTGATTAGGTTCAGTTTTATAATTCTAAAATACACCTAGGGTTTTAGTTGAGAGTTCAAGAAGAGAAAAGAGGAGAAAGAGGAGAAAAGAGGAGAGGATCAAGCGTTCGTCGAGATTTTTGCGTGTTGTAGCGGATTTTCGCCATGGATTTGATCCCTAAGAGGTATGTAAGCTTCCATAGTGTTGGGTTCTTTCACCCACACGCCAATCATGATTTATTCAGCGTAATTTCGTTCTTGAAATTTATGGATTTAAGTTCTTGATGAGTTCTTGAAGTTTATTAAGTTTTGAAGTAAGATTCTGCTTAGGTCAACTTTAAACGACCATATCTCTTAGAATATTAAGAGTTACGTGAGCCATAACCTATCCAATTAAAGGTAATTGAATCTACTTTCCAACCCCACCAATTTCACGTCAATCCAATATCTGAGTAAAAAGTTATGACTATTTTAGTAACCTATACAGTGCTGTTACGAATTAGCCGACGGGAAAATATTGAAAATAATCGGTTTTTGTCTTTTTACCTCCAAGAAAACCATCAACGAATTTCTTGACTAATAAAAAGCTCAAAACAATCAGATTTTCATCTTCACTCATGAAAATCATAATTTTTGGCTATAGAGATTTTAAGAAACTAACTCGAGAATCTCAAGAAAGGTCTTCTTGATTGTTTACCTTCAAGCTAGGGTTTCAAGGCTTCTAATCAAGTTCTTCTTCAAGATTCTTAAAGATTCTTCAAGATTCTTCAATAATCTTGTTCTTCTAGGTATGTAAGGCTATCATAGTGTTGGACTAGTTCGTCCTCACACCCTACATCTACTTTCAGATCAGTAAAAGAGTAATCTAGGAAACTTTCCCTAGATTTGAGTATTCTTGAGATAAGTTGATTTTGAGTTCTTGAATTCACGTTTCTTTTAAAAGTTATATTCCTAATTATCGAATAGCTATATTGTTATTGAGATCCTTCATATCATGAATCATAACTCTTGAATTCATAATTCAAATTCAAGAGAGAGTTAAGAGTAGAGTTCAAGGAAGCCTTTGAGTTCAATTGTGAATCCTTTGAGATCAACTATCGATTTGAACTAAGTTTTGAGGAAGTAAGTCAGAGAATGAGAAGAGTCACATACATGAGTTTCATAATGTTATGTAGACCTACGAGTCAAGTCGTTCATGCCCATAAATTCCGCATGAACTCCAGAAGTTGAGTATCTTTGAGAGGAGTAGTATCTTCAAGTTCTAAGTCTTGAGTATTGAGTTCCTAATCCCCTTTGAGATTATATTTCTAAGCATGGGACTATTACATGTTACCCATAAAGTCTTTGAGTTGAATTGTTCATGCCCATAATTCCGCATGAATCCTATAAGTCGAGCAGTCTTGAGAAGAGAAGTATCTTTGAGTCTTTGAGTTGAGTCGTTCATGCTTATAATTCCGCACGAACCCTCTGAGTTGAGCATTCTTGAAATTAGTAATATCATTGAAGTTCTTGAGTTCCAAGTATTTGAGTTCTATCTATGGTTATTGAAAACCTTGCATTGAGTAGTTCATGTCCATAATTCGGTATGAACCATATTTTAAGAAGTCTTTTACAAACGTTTTAACTTTGTTTTAAGACTTAAGTTTTGAGTTCAGTAAAGAGTAAAGAGTAAAGTTTGAAGTCTTTTTCTTCAAAAGTATATGGGGACTAAGTATTCCCAAAGAGTTTATAAATGTTTTCACATTTAAATAAGAACGGAAACTGAGATTTCCAAAGGGCCTTCGGGCTAGTTTTCAGAAAAGAGTAATAGCTTTCTAAATGAAGCAAGCAGGGAAACTGAGATTTCCAAGATAGCCTTTGAGCTAAGTTTTTGAGCAATTATCTCAAATCAGCAGAAAGAAGTATGTTTTTAAAACATAAGAGCTAGTATATTTTTGGGAGTAGTATTGAGCACCGATATGGGGGAGAGTTTAGACAACTCACAGCCTCCATAAACCATGTAGCCACCATGGGTAGAAAAGGGTCATACTTTTTAGATGAACCTTTTTCGAAATAGACTAGTGGATCCATTAGGCAGTTCAGGTCCTATACCTTTGGCCGGGTATAGGATGCGCTGGCAGCGTGAGGTAGATCGCTGTATCATCACTATAGCTCTTATGTGATGGTTGTCGGTTAGAGAAACTCCCACAGAAGTTATTGTATTTTTATATACATCAGTTTATTGTATTTTTATATACATTTCAGAGTTATGTTGTATCCTTGCATACACACAGATTTCACAGCATGTTTTTAAACAGTTTGTTTCTTTATATTGCACTTGTTTTAAATTGCTTTATGTTGAAATGAGTTCAGTCATATTGAGTTGAGTATTCAAAGTTGAGTATCCAGAGTTGAGTATCCAGAGTCGAATATCATATCTTTGAGTCGAATATCATATCCTTGAGTTGAGTATCTAATCTCTGAGTTGAGTATCTTATCCTTGAGTACTTCTGAGTTGAGTAAGTTTGAGTAGTTTGGAGTATTCCTTGAGTTGAGTAAGATTGAAAAGAGGCAAGTATGTTTCCTTTTTATCAAGTTTCAAGCTTATGTTTATGTTTTAGAATTCCCCTTACATGCTCGTACATTCCACGTACTGAGCCATTTGGCCTGCATCTTTTCATGATGCAGACACAGGTATTCAGGATCATCAACAGGAGCTTCGTTGATACATCCGAGAGTTCGAGTTAGCTATGGTGAGCCTCATTGCTTCCGGAGGATTCCATTTACTTTCAGTTGTTAGAAGGTCGTGGGTATTGTCCAGACTTCCATCATTGTCACTTAGAGTCTTCATAGATAGACAGTAGAGTTTTAGAAGTCTTCATTTATTTTGTTAAATGTTTTAAAGACTAAAGTTGCCTTTTTATGGCGAGTTGTATATATTTTATTATACAGAGTTTTCTTTGGACTTAAAGTTTGTATTTAAGTTTTATGAACTTTTATTTCAGTTTTTAAGCTTTGTATGCTTGAATCAGTTTTCCGCTTGTAGTCAGCCAGGATGAGGGTTCGCTTGGGGACCAGCGATGGTCTTCGAGTGCCGGCCACGTCCAGGGTGTAGGCTCGGGTCGTGACAGATGCGCACCATATCTATTCAACGTTCAAATCGGTGGAAACTTGCGTTGAAAGATATTTGCATCTAAGTCGCATCTATTCGGAGGTAAAGGATGCGCACCATATCTATTCAACGTTCAAGTCGGTAGAAACTTGCGTTGAAAGATATTTGCATTTAAGTCGCATCTATTCGAAGGTGAAGGATGTGCACCCTATCTATTCAACGTTCAAATCGGTGAAAAGTTGCATTGAAAGATATTTGCATTTAAGTCGCATCTATTCGGAGGTGAAGGATATGCACCCTATCTATTCAACATTCAAGTCGGTGGAAACTTGCGCTGAAAGATTTTTGGATTTAAGTCAAATCTATTCAGAGGTAAAGGATGTACACCCTATCTATTTAACGTTCAAGTCGAAGAAAACTTTCGTTGAAAGATATTTGCATTTAAGTCGCATTTATTCAGAGGTGAAGGATGTGCACCCTATTTATTCAATGTTCAGGTCGGTGGAAACCTGTGTTGAAAGATATTTGCATTTAAGTCGCATTATTCGGAGGTGAAGGATGTGCACCCTCTTTATTCAACGTTTAAGTTGGTGGAAACATGCGTTGAAAGATATTTGCATTTAAGTCGCATCTATTCGAAGGTGAAGGATGTGCACCCTATCCATTCAATGTTCAAGTCGGAGGAGACTTGCGTTGAAAGAATTTTTATTCATCCTACCGTTGGACATACATTCAAAATCCTATTGATGGATCATCTTTCTTCATTCGTTCTACCGATGGACATGCATTTTTATCCTACCAATGGATTATCTTAATTTGTCGTATCGTAAGAGATGCTACCTTTTTCCCTGTAATTTTGTCTCTACTAATGAGTTTCATCTTTGTTTTTTCGAGAACATCCAAGAGGATGCATTCTCAGTTGAGCCACAGGTGCGGACTACTTCAACAAGGATGCAACACAGCGTTAAACCTTTTGGAGGCAAGTCCGGGATCGACTTCCACCACATTCCAACCACACTTTTATATAAAGGTCATGTGTTCGGCCAAAATTGGGTTGTCAATTTTTGTTGTCCACGATTTCTTTCATCAATCATATCCAACGAAAGGGACAGTTGTTGACACCCAATTTTGGCCTAACATTTTCAAAATTCGTAACTTTTAAGTTTTATTTATTTAATAATTCAAAATAATTTTTTTATAATTTTAAAATAAGTTTATCGATAACTATCCTTATTTATCAAAATTTAGGATTTTTTATCAGTTAATTTTAAATTCAATTTTTACATGTCATTAGTTACGTTCAATACATTTTTTAATATTCATTTAATTTGTTACATTTGTTAATATTTATTTTGATATTTTGCACATTCTAGAAATTCATTCAAATATGGATAAGATTTGCATACACAGATTGACCAATGAATTTGGGCCACAATCTCGAGCCCATCATTTGAGCCCATTGTATTACAATTGCCTATTTAAGTAATTATTAGGTCAAAAGCAAAGGGTGGATAAAATATTTGAGATAAGATTTAATAATTTTCAGATTTTTAGGGTTTCTTTACTGTTCATTGCCTTTTTGGGCAACCACCCTCGCCGGAGCATTTTCCAACGAGCCACCACCACCCAAAAGATCCCAATTGCTCTGACATGTTCCCTTTCTGATTTTTTTCCGGTGAAAAGTCACCGAACCAAACCCAAAACCCCAAAGCTAATCTTCTTCTTTCTCCAGCCAACAATAGACCAAAACGACCCCATTTTTCTATGTTTTTCGACCAACAACAACCAACACACCAGAAACAACCCAACACAGCGAGCTTCGAGATCCGGTGAACTCCATGAACCAGCGAAACACTAGTCCACATCTCGGTGAACAACCAGCAAAGCACCGATGACCTCCAAAAGCCACCAGCGACCCCAACCCAAACCCCACCGAAAACAACCTCCTAAACCACCGGAAAACCAAATCAGTAGCAAACCACCACTTTCTCCACGCCACCAAATGCCACCACTGTCCAACCACTGTCCAGCCACCTACAACCATGAAACCATAAGTAACCACCACACAATCGAGTTAAAAGCTCACTACCCAAAACCCCACTCATTTTTCACCTTTTTCAGCGAAAAACCCACTAGAAAACGACCATCAGCCGCCACTCCGGCAACATCCAAATACCCACCTGAAACCAGCAAGCCATCGAGCTCAAAGCTCACAACCAGATCTCCGGCTAAAACCCAGGAACCCGAACAAAACCCCATTTCCCCTCTTTTCCAAGTTCAAGCGAGCTAAACTCACGACTCACCAACAATAACTCCGGTGAGGAGTTTCAAACTCCGATGAACCGGAGCAAAGCAGACCCAAGACGCTACTAGTCCCTTCCCCTTTCCCCTTTTGCGATATTTTGTTTATTTTGTAGGTGTTCAAATCTGCACATTCCGGCGAACTAGAGCTTCAAGTTCCATTAAACTCCAACCAACAACGACAACAACAGCTTCATTCTGGTGAAATCCGAAAATAGGACTGCCAACAGAGGTTTGAAACTCCAATAATATCACTATTGTTTTCTATTTTAGTTCTAATTTCATACAAATTTGTTTGGTTTTGTTTTAGGATGCTGTAGTATTTATTTATATATTTTTTATTGACTGTGTTGCTTCCTTTTTATATTATTTCTATGTTTATTTTGTGATACTGTGGTTCTTATGGTTCATGTTATTCATTTTTTATAATTTCGAGAAATTTTGGATTTTTGATGGAATCACCACCTTTGATGTTCTATTTTTTATTAGACTAATTTTATTGTTGTTATGTTGTTTGGATGAGTACACTTATGTTTTAGTTTTGTTTTATTTGATAAATATATCGTATGGTGATTTGTTAAAGTTTACTATTTGTTAAATTGTATATATTACTGTTAGTTTTATTATCATATTACTGTTGTTGCTTTTTATTACTATTCTATTATTATGATTGTTATTATTACTTTTTATTATTTTTTTTATTATTATTATTATTATTTGTTATGGTGAATATATAAGTTTTGTTTGTTACTGTCCAATTTGGTGGCTATCAATGTTGCTTCAAATCTTCATTATTTTAATATATTATTGTTGATGAATGTCCACGTTCTTTGCTCACTGTAATTTGTCGTTAATTTAATAGAAAATATTTGCAAAACTTTTGTTAAAAATGTTAGAACCACATTTAGGATTAATTTAGACTATTTGTTATCTTAATTATTATTTTTTGTTTCTTTTGGTTCTTTGTTAAATTGATCTCTAGTAGTAAATGTTAAATTGGCCAATGAAAAAATTTCTCCGTCTATTTTCGAGGCCTCCCTTTTTTTTTAAAGACAGAAATTTAGTTAAAGTTTATATATGTTGTATGTTAAAATTGGTCGATGAAGAAATTACCGTTGATTTCCAAGGCCTTCCATGTTAATAAGACGGATTTTTATTTTTTAATTATTATTTAATTCGTTTATTTTTGTTCATATTTATTTAGTACTAACACTTTTACTAAGTGTCTTTACAGGTATCCAGATTTGCTTCCCATTGAAGCTATTCGAACGGAGTTCGAATTATAATTTTTATTTATTATTGTGTATATTATTGACGTCAGGCAAACTTAGGTCGTTTCTTATTATTGTTTTATTTTATTATTTGTGTAAATTACTTGTATATTTGTTTTTATCTCCTCCTCAATTTGAAAAAAAATGAATTCAGTCGGGACCCATAATTGTGGATTTCGACCTAACACCTTCCCTTTGGAATGACTTGAATCCCTTACCTAGAATCTAATGGTTTCGTAGACATTTTTAATTGGTTTCCTAGTTTTTCCTAAAATTAGGTGGCGACTCCTTTAAAACTCTTTTTTTTCTTAAATTTTTTTAAGAATTGAATTAATTGATTATTTTTCGAGTCACCGCAACGTTTTACCTTATTTAAATAGAGTAGGGATGTAAACAAAGGATCTCCGGCAAACACCTGAACAAAAGAAACACAGAACAGCTTAAGGTTAAATGAGCAGAACTAAAATGAGAGGTTTTTACCTTTTTGCAGGCAGCGAACTTGGAACAAAAACGGCGACGAGCTGGAAAGTATTCTCCCACCAATGACCAAGCTACGATGGGATTGAAAGATATATTTCAACCACCAGCTTGAGGAGGAGTGTTATGAACAATGGAGCTAAGAGTTACTTACAGTGAACAACAAAGTCACAAAATTAGTAATAGAGTTAGTTACAGTTAGGTACAGTTAAGTTAAGTTAACTAACCTAGATGGTCAAGGTCTTGAGTCGGTGAGATGTACTATTTATGTAATGTAGAATAGATATTTTGTAATAATGAAACAATATGATTTCAATATAGTTTCTCAGCTTCTCCTTTCTCAGCTATGAATTGAAACTTAACTGAAAGCCCAATAATTAATCATAAGAGTTAGTATATAAATTGAGCTAGAGAAAGTAATAGATAAAATCAATATTATACTCGTGTACATAACTTTTAGATAATGTCATTACACACATGTACAAAATAATGAATGGATATAATAATTATTATACAAATAAATAAATAGACCAAATTCAGAGCCCTGAAGTGAATGGCACACCAGTAGAAGGCAACCATGATCGACCACCTACAAGATTTGCAACAGTAAACTTTGAAGCCTCTTTTGCATCGGTAATAACATGGTAACCAGGCCATTTTACCCTATACCTAGTTGAAGCCCCTGGTCCAAAGTTACCATACTCTCCATAATACAAAGTTTTGAATGCGAAATCCGAATTTAGCCAGGGTAACCATCCTGATGGACTAACCAAACGATCAATATAAGACCTCAATATAACTGTCCTTGAATATTCCTGCCACGGACGTCCCATATATGTCTTAAATGCTCGAACCACAGGCGCAAGATCAGGTGCTGCTGTTATTCTTGAATTGTGAATTGATATACCAGTGTTCTGAAAAGGATCACCCCTGCCTTGTGCTGTGATCACATTGACTTGACCTACTAAGGGTCTTCGGACGTAGATGACACAATTTTGGAAAACAACTGCAGCGTTACCGAATATAAAATCTATCGTGCCATAAACATGACATGTTTTGTAAAATTGTCGTTGGGATTGGACAAATATTGTGTCTTGATATCCTTCGAAACCACATGCGTAGAATACCGAAAGATCAGAGGCTGATCGGAGAGCGACTGCTTGACCATTTTTCGGACCGGCTGTGTTTCGGAATGTGATGCCACGCGCAATGAATCCACTTCCATCAACACCTGGAATTAAAATAACGTTATTTTGGAAAATAAGTAATTAATTAAAGAAGTTGTGTTATTTTAGAGAAATGGTTAACGTGGACTAAAAACTTGTATTAGTTGGACAAAGTAAGGTTACGACTCGTGGGAATAAATTGATGTAGAAGCAAAATATAATAATGCTGAAATTATTTATGTTCCAGGTCATTATTACGTACTTTGATCATTAGTATGAGGATCCTTCACTTGGAAGTAGGACAAAACTTGGCATGCAATAACAATAATGTCAAATATAAATTGCATAGAATAACATTTTCTAAACCGACCTTATAAGGTGATGAAATGACAACATTGCTAAATTGCCTTGATATTAGTGTCAATATATTGGCCTGGTTGTTTTAGTTTGACTGTTAAAAAAATTAAGAAAATAAAAAAGATTTTTAAATTTTATGATGTTAAATTAAAGATTTGTGTAATATATCAAATATCTTTTGAATCTGTGGTGTATATATATATACACACACTACTGTATGTAAGATTTTTGTCCAAAGAATTACTTACTAAATGTAGAAAGTGATATTATTTTCATAAATAGACAAAAAAAAAAGAAAGTAAGACTAATTCAATTAAAAGTGGAGTACTTCACAAAAAGTGGTCAATTTAAAGGAAAGTTCATTTGGCTGAAATTTAAAGTTTCCCCTCTTCGATATTTGCCAAAAAGTTATAACTGAAACTATCGACAAATTAAGGAATTTTCCTTTTTACGTAGTTCATTGGGGACAAAATTGACGACACTATTCATAATTGTTTTGTTGCTTTAAAGAAATAAAACTTCTTATGAAATCAATCAGTAAATACGTGCTTTTTGTTTGAAAAATATCAAAGATTATATTTGAATAACTTGAAAATAATTGCCTTCGGAAAGAAGCCTAATTAGAATGGTAACACGTGAAGCATGCAAATATTGCAGCAAAGTGGCCCGCCAAATTAAAGTATATAGCATATCTTTAGCTTTACTTCAAGACTTCAAGTACTTGAAGTAAATTAGAGCTTGCCTAATTACTTGCAACTTCTCTAATACTATTCAACTCTTGATTAGTAATTAGTATCCATGCTAAAAATATTAAAGAATTAATTCACCCAAAAAAGTAAAAATAAAAAGAAGTAAAGGGTAAGATCTTTTTAAAAATTATTACTCCGTCCGTCTATCTTTACTTGTTCACTAAATTATTTTGAGATGTCCAACATTATAAAATCATTGAATAATTTATCATTTTGTGTTTATTTTACCCTTGCTATTAAATACTATTCATTTTTCAATGTTTAGATGACTTATATTTAATAAGGGTGATTTAGTGAAATTACCCCTATGCCAAGTCAATAGTGGACAACTATCGTTGAACAGAAGAAGTAGTACTTCATCCATGCCAAATTTAATGACATCTTTCAAATTTCAAAAGTTAATGAATTTTTCTTTTACCGCTAGTTTTTCATATATATTTAAAATAGTTTGAATTGTTACTATTGTGACTTATAATACTTTTATGTATATATATGTTAATTTTTTTTAAAGACTCTAAAGATTTAATATATGTCAAAATTCACGATCAAAATTAAGAAATTTAACTCTCGCAATCTGAATTATGTCATATAAACTGAAATTGAAGGAATATTGTATTTTAACCTATTGTTACTAGGAATGAGAGGAAGAGGTGAGAATAGGTTTCACCAATTTTATTACGGCATTTTCTTCTTGATCACTAAATCGGTATTAATAAAAAACAGTCACACCAAATGAAAGATGAAGGAGGAGCCTCATATTAACGGGGTCATATTGAAAGTTACACTTTAAATGACCTGATATTAACGGGGATATATCTATTCTAAAAATAATGGTACACGTGAATTCATGATTTTTTGTTTAAACTAGTACAATAAGGATGAATTAGGAACAGAGATGGGAGCTTACCAACAGTTGCAGTACTGTAAGTTGTGAAACCTCCTGCTGCACTTCGGCTGCCTGTAATTATTGTGTATCTCAAACCAGCACCAACTAACATGATCTTACTCATTGAAGGTCCTATCGCCACATTTTCTCTATAAACACCTTTTTTAATATATATAATTGTCCTCTCATCTGAAACTTTGTTTGCGGCCGCATTAACTGCAGCCTGAATGGATCGGAAATTTCCCGATCCATCTTGTGCCACCACGTAAATTGCCTTGGAAGCCAAGCTCCTCGTCGAAGATTGTAACAACTTTCTTTCCCTAGACGTAACCCAACTTGGAAATCCACCAATTTCTGTTGAGTTTTGTGAATTAACTAACTCTCCATTTATAGCCAAAGAGTTGCTAATAAGCTGTGAGACATTAGCGGATAAAGTTGGGTGTAGTACATTTGAAACGTTGAGCTGAGTTGAACCCGATAGACATGTCTCAATATTTGTTAACGAGGCACTAAGCCAAGTTTGAGCATCGAATTCGGTACAAGAAGTTGAGTTAGATCCAATGCCATGAAGAGTACGGTTTAATTGATGGATGGTATCGTCGATAAGCTTGTCACAATCCATCCAGACTAGTTTCTTTCGTTTTCCACGAAAGTGTTGGCCGTTATTTTTGGAATGGTTTTGTACTAGAAGAGCTTGTTCCAGGGCAACTTCTGTAGTCATGGTTAGAAAATCGGCTTTACATTTTGGCTTGTAAGTACGTTGGAGTGTGGCGTCGGACATGAAATACTTGCATGGTTCAGGATGAGGAGTGGTGCTACACCACCAGCTAATATCATCACTTGTGGATTCTTCAATGGAATAGGATTGGTGTAGGAAGAAAGAGAAGGAAAAGAATATAAAGAGTACTAGCTTATAATTATAAGTTGTCATTGTGGTACAGTAGTATGTTGTTTTGTGTTGTGTTTTGTTGTTTAGAAGTATTTTGGAAATAGGAATGAAGGATCATTTAATGATGGGGTTGGTGTCTTTTTATACTAAGTGGAAAACAAATTAATTTTGTAAAGGAATGTCTAATGTCAAATGTCAGTTGGCTTATTGAAATGTGAAGCAAGAAATGCAATCACAAGATATAATTAAAGTCAAGGTTGATATTCAAAACAATAGTGTCTTTACTTCATTTTGAGATCCTTGCTTCTGTCGATCACGGCAAATGTACTCAATATATCTGGTGGGAGGGGGTGTGCCCTTTCTGGTCTTATATTGCTGCGTCCATGAATTGATCATTCAAATTTAACTTTTACAAATTCTTCGTGATAATTATTATATTTATATGAAACTATCATCAATTCAAAACATAATGTTTTTAATAAGATTATATATAGTGATATTTTACCTATATATACCCATGTCCCAATAACATTTACCTAGGTTACATCCGTCTATATCCATGATCCATGAGAAGCCGCACTTTAAAATTACTAGTTAAATTTGTATTTCTTCTATCTTAATTTATGTGACATCATTTGATTTGGTATAAAGTTTAAAAAAGAAAAGAAAAACTATTGAAATTTGTGGTCTAAAACACTCATTGACCATTTGTGTGAATATACAAAGGAGATTATTAAAGTTTATTTATGGCTAATTATAAAAGATAAGGATTTTTTCTTAACGAACTTATAAGGTGTCACATAAATTGAGACAGAACAAATAATTTATAACGTGAATAGTTGGTAATGTCAAAGAAAATCTTGGTATAATATTTAAATTATGGTAGCAGTCTTTCAATGTAAATATAAATCTTTCTACAGCGTGTAGATTGACCTTGCTGAATTGCTTAGCGTTCTATGCGCTAACCCTATATATTTTAATGAAGAAAAGGGTTTCCATTACATGAATTAATTGCATATACACTTGTTCTCCCTCTGATATGATTAATATGGATTTGGCGGCTACCTGCTTGTTTACGTCAACCCTAAGAATTGACACAAGGAACCGTCTTTATGTGTTGAGTGTCCTCCATACATATCTTTGATAATTAACTTGATGCTCAAGCTTGAAGGAAGACATGTCAGAGTTAGGAATTTGGGGGTTGTAAATTTTATGTGAGAAGAAAAAAACATTGCAAAAGCATGCTTCTTTTAAAAAGGAAAGAGACCAGTAGATATGAATCCATAATTTTTAAAATATAATGAGTTCAATGAAAAAAAAATCTTTAAAAAAATAATTAGAATTTTATATCCAATTTATCGACACATATCAAATATTGACTAAAGTTATTATATAACCAGTACCATATAATAATATTTTAATAATAATTCCGCAATGATCATTTCCACTTAAGTGGAAACCCCCAGATGTCTAATATGCCATGTATTAGGGGATTGTCCATGTGCTTGTACGTTCCTGCTACGCAATCCTCAACCGATCATGGAATACGTATCACTTTAACTACTAGAATTGTTTTCCTAAACCTGATCTGTAATGTGTACGCACTTGAGAGTGCCAATCTGTGATTTATTTATTTTTACATTACACCTTATTCTTAATTCTTAATTGCTATACTTTTTACATTCAAAGCCGCCTTATAAATAATTTTTCAGATTTATATAGTTCTTACAATACTCCCAATCAAGTAATTAAGTGGACCTAAAGCTAGGGATTGAAGGTGAATTTTCTAAAATAGCGTTGAATTTTGCGTTTGGTACGTTTAGAAGATGAGTACTTTGAGTTTTCCAGGAACGGAAGATGTAATTATAATTAAATTTCGACTTAGGGCTTGATTGATCAAGATATCGAAACAGCCTTTTAAAAGAATGGTACAATCTGAATACTATATACATTTATACGATATACATATACCTACTGCACAGTTAATATAAATGTACAATAGATACATGTGTATCTAAATTATTCACTTTTAGATATTGTTGTTATATATATTTTTATATACAAGTGTATTTAAAGGATATAACTCAGATACATGATCATGTAAAGTAAATACAAATATACTTTAGGAAATCATTTAAAGAAAAATAACCTTGGATGCATGCACATTTTATAAGATAGACATATGATACATGCAAGGATGTAAGTGTAGTTGGTACATAGATGAAAAAGTTCTCAGATAAATGCAGGGAAAATGGTTAGATTAATCAAATAGATATTGTCCCCTTAATTAGAACGTTGATTGAAATCTATCTCAGATACATGTATTTAGACGCAACAAATACATTATCTGAGGGGAAAATAATGGGAAGTTTCGTAATAATGAAAAGTAGATGGAAGGAAGGTAGTTAGGTACGTACTAAATTAGTGGAATTTTTGTAAGTTTTACTTAAAGGAAGAGAGAGGGGACCCAATTAGGTTCTAGGCCCAATCAGTATTGTGTTCAGGCCTTTGGCCCAAAGACTATATCCCTGTCCTAGTCTATTTTTGAGTTTGAAGCCCATTACTGCTGCTGAATTATGGAAGCCCATATTTTAACTTTAAACTGACTACGGCTTGAAACAGAAAACAGGGAAAAGGACGATATAATCACATAAGCCTAAATTGAATGTCAAGGGAAACAAATGCACCTTTTAGCAATTGTCTTAATACTTGTCAATCACATACTCAATTCTGAAAATAAATGGAGGAGGAGAAATAAACGCACTCAGAACCTTTATACCTAGCTACAACAGAGGAAATGAGAACTACATGTCTCAGACCGGGTTGATTCGCTAGTAGATGGCCCTGCATTCAAGCAATCAATCATTATTTTCGTTGGATACTTCGAAACAGTAGAAGTCTTAACATTTATACAATGAGTTATGCTATTCTGTAGTTGTCTTAATTAATTAGCTTAATAATTGTAATTAGATATAATGAAATTAGGTAATTAGCACCATAATCATTGGTGTTGGGTTCTGAAGGTTGATTAGGGCGTCATGCGAAAACTTACAATTGCAATCAAGACAGTGATAAATTAGATGACAAATAAAGTGATACTAAAACATAATATGATTAATATGAAAACTAATTTAAAAGAAAAATATTATAACTGTTGAGAGAATAAATCTCCCCATAAACTAAACTCTTTAAATGTCTACATTGTGGATACTATTGTGTTATGCTATGAGAATAGGGATCTTCAATTTATAAATCTCCAAACATTTCCTCTAAGGAAAGAATAAACTAAATATGGAAGAAAATTATATTTTCCTTTTAGAAAAAGTTAAAGCATTTATGGTAATACTTTGACTTTTCTTTAAGGAAAAAATAAACTTCAAATAAGGTAAGAAAATCAGAGCAAAACCCTAACAATTGGCTCTGTCTTCTCTGTGGAAAAAATCATACGACGTTAATCTTATTTACTATTCTTGTTTTAGTCATAATTAGTACCCCTAGTATAAATAACCAAACAAATCTCTTGAATTGGACATCGTTTGTTGGCATAATCATAATAGTTAAATCAATAGCTTGTCAATAATTAAGTCTTTGTGGGATCGATTAACTAGATTGTTTACAATCACTTTATTACGATCAAATACACTTGTGTGTATTGAGAGATAACATTTTTTTTATTGCTTAATGTGTTACATTTACAACCTATAAATAAGTAGTTTGTACACAATTGTAAGGCATTTGATATCAAGGAATACAATAGCAATTTACTTCATTTTACATCATTTATCCGTTGAAGAAGGACGAAGTTGACGATTGGAACATGTCAAAGGAACAGGTTCAACGAAGCTGACTGACGTGTCTGCCGCAAGTGTTGATGAAGAAGGAAGCTGACGATTGGAACAAGTCAAAGGAACAGGTCCAACGAAGCTGATTGACGAGTTTACAACACTGCTCTAGAATTAGAGTCGCACTAGGATTAGACTACTTAATTAATTAGGATTATATAACGACTAGGATTAGATTATGATTAGGATTATAGTACAACTAGGATTAGATTATTTGTATTTGCATTATTATTATTATATAGTAATAATAGGTATTGTAGTACGACTCTAAGTATAGTTAACTTAGGACTCTACAATTCTCTCCTATATAAGGAGGTTGTAACTCAACATTATTTTTATCAATACAATCATTGATTTCTCTAATCCTAGACGTGAGGTTTTCTACATTATCTACTAATCATTTTTAGATCTAAAGCTCAAAAACACTTTAATAACACTGGATCCAGTGAAAACATTCATCATCGGAGTATTAAAGCTTCATTCAACTCTTTTTATTTTCTTTATTATCTTTATTTCGCTTTTACTTCTCTTTTCAGATATATTTAATTGTAAATAATCAAAGCTAACCTGATAAATTAAAAAAGGTGTGTTTTTGACCTTATATAAATTCAATTGTACTATTTTTCCGATAAACATCGGTGTATTTGCCCACTATCTACGCACAAAAGTTAAAGGGACAAAGAGATTAAAGCATCCACATCATGACCCATTTTATACTAGTAAAATTTCATTCTCACTTATATAAATATAGTTTCCATCAAACCAAAACTTTTACACAAAAAAGGAAAAAAAAAAAAAACCCAAACCACATAAGCTCAAAATGTGAAAACATAAATTAAACTATAGCTCTTAATGCTTTGCAGCAAATTGGTTAATCAACGCCAAAGCATTGCTAGTAACCTGAGTTACATGAGTAACTCTGGCTCTAATCGAAGTCTTAATCCTACCATTCAAAGCCCTTCCAGCGAACCCATCTGCACAGGTATTTTCATTTGTAATAGCCGCACTAATCCATGTCTCAATATTACTCATACGCCACTGAAAATCCTTCCCACGTGCACTCCCCATACTTTTAAGTTCTTTAACAGATTTATTGATCCTATCAATTGTCTCACTCATTTCCTCCAAACAATCTTTTAGAGCTGCGTATTCTCTTTGTTTCAAACCTTTAAACTTGTTTAGTTTGGTGATGAAAGTGTGGGCGGATTGTGCCCTGTCCAGACTTACTGACAAGGCTGTTTGTGCTAGCTGCTGCGGGCTACGTTTGATGTTTGGTGCGTAAACTGCTAGGGAAGTAACGCATACTTGTGGGTATGTGGTGATTTTGCATGAACTTTTGATAAAGCTTGTGGGCAGTGCGGTTGAATTTGCACTGAAATTGAAGAGAGAGAGGAAAGCTGCTAGCAGTATAAGTTTGAGTGCTGCCATTTGAAATGGGTTGTTGGGGGGATATGAGTAAATTAGGGGGAATGGTGTTTGGATTTATAAAGGAATTGGAATTGGGAAATGGGACCCAACATTAGTAATCTTTTCTCAATTAAAGACCAAAAGATGTTGGTTGATTATTATTTCCCGCCACGTCTATATTAATTTAATATTTTAAATATATAAAAAGAATTATAAATTATAATTTTTTTGGGTGTCTATTTTTAATTGTTGCATTTTTTAAAAAATTAATTTGATTGATTTGTTAAGTTAAATTATCTTATATTAATTTAATATTTTTAAATAAAAAATTAAACTATATAAAAAGTAGTACTCCTATAAATTATAATTTTTTTGATATAAATATGATGAAAAAATATATCATAAAATATTAGTTAAAATTCTTTTAAATATTTTTATTTAAAAAAAAATCAAGATAACTAGAAATAAAGGAAGCATATGAAAAAGAATGATGCGCCGCGTAGACTAGGTCGGTGAGTAGCGTGTTCTTCTCATGAATGATGGGTCCTTAACAAGCCGTACACTTATCAACCGAATTATAAGGATACATGTGAACACGTGACATTCATATATTTGCGCGTAATAAAATAAAATGGTCCTCCCTTTTGTTCTAATCCAATTCAAAAGATATTACTCTATTTTAAAAAATATATATAATTTATTTTTTATGTGGATATTTAATATCATACTATTACAAAATAATTTAATATATTTAACATATTTTTAATTTAAAATTATAAAATTTAAAAGTCTTTTTAATTGCTTTAAGCTTTCTATCAAGTTAAAACAAAATAAGCAAATTGAAAACGATATCCTCTTTCACCTTGCTTTTGTTGACCATAGACTTTGTATATTATTTAAAAAATAATAAATGAAATACATATTTTATCATGATATTTTATTGATTGATAAATAATGTATTTAGTGGACTTCAAATATCATTTACAATAGATAGTTACTAATAAAAATAAAATAAAAAAATAAATTTACTTTTTTTTAATATATAAAAGTGAACAAGTAAAATTAAAATTTATTTTTAATATAATAAGTACATATATAATTTAGATGGAGATAAATTATTAGGCATAATCTTTGATATTTCTTGATACCGTCTGAACTCACACGTATAGTAGTAAGTGATCACACGCTGATAAAAATGAAACTAGGTGAACTCAGATTTTATTAGTCTTTCGTCCCTCGCTACTGATTCAATACTTACTTAGCACACTTATTAAAGAATATAATAAATAAGATAATAATCTTATTATATTATTTTTAAATATAATAAATTTAATATTATTTTGAGAGTTGAACAGTGGTCGGTAGAATATCTACTTTTTTTGTTTTGCCTATGTTATATGGTGTTTTAATTTTAATATTTCTTTTAAAATAAATTATTTTTTTACTAAATCAAAAAGTTATTAATCAAGAAAGCATATTAAATCAAAGATAATTTAGTGTAAACACTTTTTACTTTTTAGGGGTGAGTGATTTCTTAAGATGTCCAAAAACATTTTTAAAAAATATAAGATGAATAGGAAGGGGAATACTTTTTTAGTAATCTCGAGAGATATATACTTTGGTAATTCTTTTAGGCCTCTTCGTTTCTTTTTCTTTTTTTTTTTGCTGTTTTTTTTTCCTGAAATGGGTGGTTTATTAATTTACGAAAACTGAAATTTAGAGATACAATTACAAAAAAAAACTGTTAAGTATCTAATGTTGTTGTATATTAGACTAACCATTGATCATTTGACTGTAATTTGTACGGAGTTTTTGTTAGTGTGAAAGGATCTTTTTCTTCCGTCAAAAGCGGTGGGAATAGAATTTAGAAAAACTTCTTTCATTTAAACAATATATAAACTACATCATATTCATATATTATGGTGGTAATGATTGTTTCATTATTAATTAGAGGTCTCGTGTTCAAACCCTAAATATAAAGAAGATTATGTTGGGAATAATGTCATCCCTGGATGGATCGCAATATATAAATTACTTATATTCAAAAATTATGGACTTATGGTGTTAATGATTGTTTTATCATTAATTAAATGTTTCGTGTTCGAGCCTTAAATATAAAAACAAATTATTGAAAGGGTTATATCCGAATAAACTTTGCAGTATGCCATTCGAATTCAATCAGGATATATATTTCTCTCAAAAGTAAACGCAACAATATGGGTCAAAATTTCACATGTGATGTGGAGAATTTTCTTCCTTACTATTTAATTCATAACGAAGACTTTCGATGCGGCTCTGCCTAGGGCACCAAAATCTTGCCACTGGACTTGCTAGTTGCTATCACACTTTTAAAAGACAACTTGGTATTTCTATTTTCTTGAAAATAAAACAGAATATTTTTGGGTAGGAAAAAGGGAACAAGGAAGGAGATTAAGAATAATCGAACGCTTGACAATAAGGTAAAAATTTAGATAATCAACTACCTAATCTACTAAAAGTCTCCGTAAGAAAAACTTGTATTACTAGCAATTTAACGAGTATTTATTTTCATTTTTTCAAAAATCACTATGTTCAAGAACAAATACTTGGTACAAGTGTTATAAAATCTGGAAAAGAATTGCTACAATATATCAAAAGATGAATGCATAAGAGAGAACGTTTTTAAGTGTATTCAAGTGTTTATAATATGAGTTTTTATGTCTCTATTTATTATGTTATATAGAGAAAAAGCAAAAGATAGTCATAAACATGATATTAATCATATACTATTAGAAAACAAGAAATTATAAACAGATAAAACTTTATAGCTAAACATCAAAATTCTATGTTGATCTCATTTAGCTATGGATAAGCAATAGGTTATAAGAAAAATCAATTAGCTAAAAGTTTTTTAGCAACGAATTAGTCAGAAATTCCCAACAAATTTCATTGTTAATTTCATGTTTTCTGATAATTATATGAGCTCTGGTCAAGGTGAGGGATTCTTCATACAATCTCTTAAATGTAAACGCAACAATATGGGTCAAAATTTCATGAATAAAAATTTAGATAATCCGCTAACTAATCTACTAAAAGTCTCAGTAAGAAAAACATGTATTACTAGCAACTTAACGAGTATTTATTTTCATTTTTTCAAAAATCACTATGTTCAAGAACAAATACTTGGTACAAGTGTTATAAAATCAATGGAAAAGAGTTGCTACAATATATCAAAAGATGGATGCATAAAAGAGAACATTTTTTAAGTGTACTCAAGTTTTTATAATATGAGCTTTTATGTCTCTATTTATTATGTTATATAGAGAAAAAGTAAAAGATAGTCATAAATATGATATTAACCATATACTATATATTAGAAAACAAGAAATTATAAACGGATAAAATTTTATAGCTAAACGTCAAAATTCTATGTTGATTTCATTTAGCTATGAATAAGCAACAGGATACAAGAAAAATCAATTAGCTAAAAGCTTTTTAGCAACTAATTAGTTAGAAATTCCCAACAAATTTCATTGTTAATTTCATGTTTTCTGATAGTTATATGAGCTCATGGACAAGGTGAGGGATACTTCATACAATTGTTGCAAAATTTTCTAAGCGAAAATCATCATTTCATCAAAAATATTCCTCAATCAAATTTCATGAATAATATCTTATCAGTGTTACATATATCAAATTTTAAATTTTCAAAATGTGATTAATAAAAAAAGGAGACATCTAGAGTCTTTCCAATTTGGGTCACGGATGGCTGGCGTTTAACAAAAACACAGGCAATCGACATAGATCTTTTTTTACTTTTTTTATATCACAATCGACATAGATGAATGTGAAAACAATTCTTTGAAAATTTCTGATTTTCTTATATCAATTTTATACTTAACAGTGCACCCTTAGCCCACCACTGACTTAGAAAATTAACTAAATTAATATTGTATTTTGAATGACTAATAGCTTAATGACAAGGCAAATCAATCCCCACCACTGACTTAGTAAAAGCTTCTCCAGAAAGTCCACCAAGTAGAGTACTATCTCGGATTTTAGTGAATGTACGTATTAAACACATCGCAACTAGTGGTCAACTACCCTTTAATGAGTCATACGGTGGTTAACAAATTCAAATAAATTTAAGTTTGTCATAGAAATTTCTAGCACAAACTAGACACAGGAGTATATATTAGTACGAGCTCAATATATGTTATTTTTTATGTTTTTATTTATATGATACATATAAATTTGGAAACTAATCAATTTTTCTTTTTTTTAATTATTGAAATATTTGAAGTTGTTAATTATTATGATTTTTATAGTACTTTTTACATTATTTTAAAATAATATGTGTTAATTACTCTATCCCAATTCATGTGGCTCAAGTGAAATTTGGAGAGTTATTAAACAAAAAAAAAAGGGAAAAGAGTGAAAAATACTCCAACTTTGATCGAAATTGTTGTTACGATACCAAACTTTATGGAGGACCTTTTATCCCCTGCACTATTTAATAGTGTATTTTAAAGGTATATATGTGTCCACATGGACACGTTACTATTTATAATGATGAAATGTTTATGATGTCCATGTGGGCACATAAATACTATTAAAATACACTATTACATAGTGCAGGGGATAAAAATACACTATTAAATAGTGCAGGGGTAAAAGGTCCTTTCCAAAGTTCGGTATTGTTACAACAATTTCGATCAAAGTTCAGACATATTTCAGACATTTTTCCCAAAAAATTTTTTATATGATTTTAAATCGTTACTATTATGATTTAGAGTACTTCTTACATAATTCCCAAACAATATATGTTACTCTTTCTGTCCCAATTTATGTGTCATTGATAGAATTTCGAGAGTGAAATAATTTTTTAAGTGCTTTAAAAATATATCAAATTGTTAATTATTGTAATTTATAGTACTTTTAACATAATTTTTAAATATATAGCATATTGAAAAGGAAGTAACATGAAAAAATTGAAACAATTGAAACAGAGAAAGGTAATAATTTTTTTAGAAATATCCTCGACTAGAAGAAGACATATCGACAAACAGTCATCTGCTTCTAGTTGAAGTGAGCCCCACACATTTTGAGCAAATCGCCCTTGACTATAAACACACAATTTAAACATACGTACCGTTCAAAAATTATGTGTGTAATAGAGTTAGTCCCTTCGTCCCAATTTATGTGAGATATTTCGGATTTTGAAATTTAAACAAGTCTATTTTTGATCGTAAGTTTTTCATGTATCTTTTAAATATTTTGAATAGTCAATTATTGTGACTTATATAGTACGTTTTACATAGTTTACAAATATATAAATTTCATTTCAAAAAATTGAAGATTTCATGCATAAATTTTTGATAAAACTTAAACTGTTTGACTCTCGAAAAATGAAATATGTCACATAAATTTCATATATGGCAAACAGATTTAAGCAACAACGATCCATAGCTATAGTTTATCTAATTACGTTTCATGACTATAGTTTAGTTTATTATGGAACCTTAGATTTGCATATCTCGATTTTTTTTGTTTTAAATTTATACAAACATAATTTTTTTAATAAATTGATACATGAACACTAAATATGGTAACAAAAAAGTTACAGAATCTCATGATTCATGCTAATCGGTTTTTAGTAAAATATTTTGTTCAAATTGAATACTACGATACTAACATCAATATTTATACAAGTTAATTACTATATACAAATATATGCATATGTATAAATATACAAATATTTGTATAAAATATAGAACTATTTGTATGAATATAGAACTATTTGTATTTATATATAATTATCTCTTCTATATGTGTATGAATATCTGGCTTAAATATACAAATATATAAGTATTCACATCAATATAGTTATTGTTTACATCCCTACTTTATTCAAATAGAGCAAAACGTCGCGGTGACTCAAAAAATAAACAATTGATTCAATTTTAAAAGAATTTTAAAAAATAATAATATGAATTTTAAAGGAGTCGCCACCTAATTTTAGGAAAACTAGGAAACCATTAAGTGATCTACGAAACGAAGATTCTAGGTAAGGGGTTCAAGTTATTTCGAAGGGAAGGTGTTAGACATCCTTCGAAATCCACAACTGTGGGGTCCAACTGAATTCATTTTTTCAAATTGAGGAGGAGGTTAAAATAGTATACAAATATAACAAACATGCAATATACACAAGTAATAAAGTAAACAAGTAATATGAGAAACGACCTAATATTTGCCTATCGTCAACAATATACATATTAATGAATACAATATTCGAACTTTATTCGAATGGCTTCGATAAGAAGCGACTTCGAGGTACCTGTAAAGACACTTAGTAAAAGTGTTAGTACTAAATATATATGAATAAAAATAAATGAATCAAATAATAACTTAAATATAAAAACCCGTCTTATTAAGATAGGAGGCCTTGAAAATCGACGATAATTTCTTTATCGGCCAATTTTAACATGTAATGTTATAAGAAAAATATTTAACAGCCAAAATGATAAAACACAATACAAGACTGAATAAACACTGTAGTGGGGATAATAAATCAAATAACAAGATAAATAATTTATAGGCAACAATAATGATGAAGCTGACAAGTAATCAAAACTACAAAATAAATCTAAATAAGTATTATCCTAACATACAAATAAGGTCATTAAATAATAAAAACTAACATATGCATTAACACCACAACAAAAATAACAATTAATGATAAAAACAGAGCAAAACAATTAACTAGAAAGTTATACATGAACAAAATTAATAACAAATACATTTCAATAACTATAACAAATAATGGACATATGAAAAGAAATACATAGTCAAGATAACTCAACTAAGTCACCAAAAGATTCAAAAGATGTACAAAATTAATGGGAACAAAGAAATAATACTATTATAAAAAAAGGAAAATGAGTCAAAGTAAATTATCTTAATCCATAATTTGAACAAATTAATCAATACTTAAAAATCAGAAACATATTTCACCAAAATAATACTAATCCGTCAAATAAATAGCATATGAAAAAGGAGACAATGAAAACATATAATATCAAAATATAAACCTCTAAAATGAATCTTCATACCAAACTATAAAAGAAATACTGAAATTGGAAAAGAGAAATCGGTTCAATCAACAACTATAATATCCGAACAAAATAAAATAAGAAGAAAAGGGTATAAAAATCACCGAATTTCGCCGAAAAAAGGCTGAAGCCACAAAGTAAGTTGGGATCTGGTCCAATGGTTGTTCGGCGGAGCTTGGAGCAGCAATGGTGGTCTGACTATTTCATCAATCATTCTCCGGTGTGGAGCTTCTGGTTGTGGTGTTCTGGAGCTTGAACCTCGCCGAATACCTGAAAAAATAACAAAAGGTCGAAAGGGGAAAGAGAAGGGGTCTGGTTTTTATTTTGCTCCGGTTCATCAAAGCTTTTGAGCTCCTCGCCGGAGCTACTTGTTGCAGCGAGCAAAAAGGTAAAACGAGGAGGGGGTTTTGGTGGAGATCTGGCGAGGTTTCATTGGTGGTTTTGGGGGTTGCTTTGGGGTTTGTTTCCGGTGGGTTTCTGCTTGTGGAGCTCGATTTTGGGTTTGTTTGGTAGTTGTTTTAGCTGGAGAAGAGGAAAGCGGGTGATGGTGGTGGAGGAATGGTGGTTCCGACGTGGTTGTTGCCGGAGGGGAGAGTAAACAATGGGGTTTTGGGTGGTGGCAGTAAAGGGAGGAAAATGGGAGAGGAAAAAATTAGAGTTTTTCTATTTGGAAATTGTTTCTCCCCATGTCAAAAAATATTATTCACCACACTTGACCTAATGAATAAGCCATTGTTTATATAGAAAATAAAAAAATTACCTATAGTACAGTACCATTATTTTAAAATTGTGCACCAAATCACTAGCCTTTAAAAATATATATGCATAAAATCTTATCCATATTCGAATGAATTTCTAGACTGTGTAAAATATCAAAATTAATATTAACAAATAAAATGATTATTAAAAAATATATTGAATGTAGCTAATGACATGTAAAAAATGTAACTTATCAGAACTAATGATTTAATCAAAATGAATGAATATTTGAACGTAGTCAACTGGTTGTGACAAAAAAAATAATGTAATTAAAATTAACTGATAAAAAAAATCCTAAATTTTGACAAATAAGGATAGTTATCGATAAACTTATTTAAAATTATAAAAAATGTATTTTGAACTATTAAATAAATAAAACTTACAAGTTGCGAATTTAAAAAATGTTAGGCCAAAATTGGGTGTCAACAGCTGTCCCTTTCGTTGAATATGATTGATGAAAGAAATCGTGGACAACGAAAATTGACAAACCTTATTTTTACCAAACACATAACCTTTATATAAAAGTGTGGTTGGAATGTGGTGAAAGTCGATCCCGGACTTGCTTCCAAAAGGTTCCACGTTGTGTTGTGTCCTTGTTGGTGGCTCAACTGAGAATGCGTCCTCTTGGATGTTCTCGAAAAAACAAAGATGAAACTCATTAGTAGAAACAAAATTACAAGGAAAAGGGTAACATCTATTACGATATGACAAATGAAGATGATCCATTGGTAGAATAAAAATGCATGTCCATCGGTAGGACGAAAACAAATAATTCATCGGTAGGATCTAAATGTATGTCCATTGGTAGAAAGAATGAAGATGATTCATCGATAGGATATAAATGCATGTCCAACGATAGGACGAATAAAATGATCAGTCGATAGAATATGAAGATGATCCATCGGTAGGATATGAAAATGATGATCCATCGATAGAATTTTGAATGTCTGTCCATCAGTAGGATGAATGAAAAAAGATTATTCATCGGTAGAATTTTTAATATATGTCCATCGGTAGGACAAATGAAAAAAAGATGAACCACTAAATGCATGTACAGCGATAGGATGAATAAAAAAAATGATCCATCGATAGGATCTAAATGCATATCGATCGATATGAGGAATGAAAGAAAAAAATGATTCATCGGTAGGATTTTGAATCTATGTCCATCGGTAGGACGAATAAAAATTCTTTCAACGCAAGTTTCCTCCAACTTGAACGTTAAATAGATATGGCGCACATCTTTCACCTCTGAATAGATGCGACTTAAATGCAAATATCTTTCAACGCAAGTTTCCACCGACTTGAACGCGGAATAGATAAGGTGCACATCCTTCACCTCCGAATAGATGCGACTTAAATGCAAATATCTTTCAACGCAAGTTTCCACTAACTGGAACGTTGAATAGATAGGGTGCACATCATTCACCTCCGAATAAATGCGACTTAAATGCAAATATCTTTCAACGCAAGTTTTCACCGACAGGAACGTTGAATAGATAGGGTGCACATTCTTCACCTCCGAATAGATGCAACTTAAATGCAAATATCTTTCAACGCAAGTTTCCACTGACTTGAATGTTAAATAGATAGGGTGCACATCCTACACCTCCAAATAGATGCGACTTAAATACAAATATTTTTCAACGCAAGTTTCCACCGACTTGAACGTTGAATAGATAGGGTGCACATCCTTCACCTCCGAATAGATGCGACTTAAATGCAATGGCCTTCTCGGCAAATAAAAATGCAATAAAAAATGCAAATGATGAATGGCTCGATGATTGTCCACTGTAACGAGGTGGATGGCTCGATGATTGTCTTGAAAGTGTCAGCCTCAATGCTTTCATCTGTTCTTGTACTTGAAAAGGGACAATTAGTAGACACAATGTCGCCTTAGCTAGCGACTTAGTCAAGAAACTTTGAGAAAAGATTTTTTATAAGAGAATGTGTGCAAAATACCTGATCACTTTGACACATGTGAGTAACCAACATTTTACTCTTGACCATTTTGTGTTTATTTTGACTCATGTCTTATTAGGGATTTGTATGAGGAGATGCTGGCTCACCATGACAATGCTGGAAATTTGCAAGTTGACTCTAAACTTCAAGCGATGTTGGATCATTTGATGTTGACTACCAAACTTTTGATAGTACTTGTTGAAATTTTTGAGGTCTTCCTAAAAAAAAATTTCCAATTAGAACTCTTGGCAAATCACAAAATGAGCTCCATTCTTGACTTGATGGAGATAGTATCTTTATTGTGGATTTTTGAGATCTTAGATCTCAAAAATTCTGTCCCAGTTTATAGCACAAGGAGAAAAGAAAATCACACTGGGTATATGATTGAATCGACGTGGCGCCTACATATCATGTTGAGCCAAGAATCAGGTCAAATGTAGTTACAATCCTATAGATGATGAATACTGTAAAGAATCTAAAACAAGATTATCAGTAGAAAATGTACAATATGAATATGATGAAATAGGAAAATTATATTTCTTGCGATATTCAAAGCCTAAAGACAGGTTATATTACATTTTTGGAACGGACAATTCAATGAAGTAAAATAGGCGTCAAATACTGATAAGATTAATCTAATGACACTTTATACAATGAACAACCCAAAAAGGAAAGACAAATTCTTTTTTTTCAATGGAAAGAATCTAAAAAAAGAATGCTTTGGAAAATATTAAAGAGTGGCTGTTACTCACCTTTTTTTTTGTTTTTTTTTCAATTTTTTTTTTAAGAATAAAGAAGGTGATGAGACAGTCAAATCTTGACTATAATTGGTACCAACAATTAGGATTGCAGGTAAATCTCTCCTTTTTTTTTCTCTTTTCTAACTAAGATTGAATTCAAGGTAATTCATATAGCTTCAAGTGGTACCTCAAACATACTTAAGGATCAACAAGATTTGTTCATCTTGTTTCAAACAAAGGTTTTGAATCGTACCAATCCTCATGTTTCAAGTATCCTCACAAAAATAAAAGTCTTATTTCACTCATATTTGAAGCGTTTGATTTGAGGACATTTTTCAAAGTGCACTCACACTCGCAAGAATGTTCAACACATGCAACTGTGATACCATATGTTTGACCCTTATGTAAATCTCCACTAATGTGAGGACATTTGGAATGAGATCATGTAGGGCTTGTCATTAACTTGTAATATAGGCTTAAGGACGAGTAGGATATATATATTTGGGATAAGAGTGACTTCCTTCCTTCTTGAGCGTCACAGTGAATTTGTGTTTTTTATAATGGATACACCTTTGGCGTCTG
Organism: Solanum stenotomum; assembly: GCF_019186545.1. Classification (NCBI taxonomy): domain Eukaryota; kingdom Viridiplantae; phylum Streptophyta; class Magnoliopsida; order Solanales; family Solanaceae; genus Solanum; species Solanum stenotomum. The sequence continues at coordinate 23,240,778 of NC_064289.1, read as the reverse complement.
ACCTTCTTTATTGTCCTCTGTTTTTTTTTTTACTTCTTTTGAATTCTTATTTGTTGGAGTTTTTTCCTTTTTCACCCCTTTGTTTTGACGTTTTCTTTTGAGTCCTTATTTTTTGAAGCTTTTCTTTTATTTCACCCCTTTCTTTTGAATTTTTTTCCTATTTTGTTGGGGTATTTTCCTTTCCATCTTTCATTGACTTTGTAGGGTGTTTTTGTCTTTCTTTATCTCTTTCCATTTTCTTTTTTTTTCTTTTTGTAGAAGTCTTTTTTTTTTTGCTTCCTTGACTCTCGGAGACTTTGTCTTTTTCGCCTCTGGCATCTTCAAATTCGGATCATCTCTTATATTTTGCACATATTTGATGCGCTCAAGAAGATTGGGCCAAGAGAGGGGTAGTGCATGTAAGCACTCAAAAGGGGTAGTGGCTAAGATGTGGTTGTCCAAAGAAAATGCTTGAGGGATCAAAGTGGGAAAACTAGGATTAATGTCACTTGGTAAGCTTTGAAAGGCACAATCGGGTCAAGGAAGGCCTACAATCGTTTCCCATACCAAACATTACTCATGATTTCACCTCAAAAAACATTCAGGCCAAGTTCTAGATCAACAGTGTAATGCAATTAAATTTTGATCTAAAAGCTCTCCACACCATGCACATGAGAAACCATGAGGTTGGTTTTATTCTTATCTTGAATGCATGCAAGAGAATTTTCAAGCATCACAAAAGTACAAATGAGAGGTACCAAACGAATCTATGGTTTACCAAAAAGTCAGTCCTCTTCATCATATCGAATATTTTTACATGCTCCTAACTACATTGCTCCCAACTGAGTTGAAGACATAACTCTTACAATATGTACACAATATTTTATTTTATTTTGAAAGAATAAATACCGAATCCAAGAAGGGCTGCCTATGTATCTCATCAAGATGAGAATCAGATATGCGTAGTTCATGCAGATATGTCTTTGAATATATGCACAAACTATTTTATTTGTTTTTACTTTTGGAAAAATAATATTGAACCCAAGAATGGTTGCCTATGTATCTCATTGAGATGAGAATCAGGTTCGCGTAGTTCGTGCATATATGACTTTGATAATATGCAAAAACTATTAATTATTATGTTTTAATTTTTTTTTTGATCTTTTTTTTTAAAACTCGAAAGAATAAATACCAAACCTAAGAAGGGCTGCCTACTTATCTCATTGAGATGAGAATTAGGTTCGCATAGTTCATTCAAATAAGGCATAAAACAATTTTAAGATTTAGACAAACCCGTAGAGATTTCTTGTATCCTCCTAACTGTCGATTTTTGCATTGTCTGTTGAATGTGGTCTCCTAATTTTGCAGTAATCACTTGTGGTTGTATTCTTTTTTTGATGTCTCTTCGAACTGTGTGTTCTCCCAATTATTCAAAAGAACTATACATTATTATCACCATCCTCGACTGTTGTCGGGGACGATTTCCATGCAAAAATATGAGAAATGTGTGAAAGCAAGGCCATAATAATAATAAAAATAAATAGAATAAAGGAGTGTAACTTCATAGTCAAGGACTCCCCTGATTTGTCTTTTTGACTGATTATTCATGTCTTGTGAAATCCAAAGATTCGAATTTTGCGAGTCCTCCCATTCCTTACAATTTTGGACGAGAAATGACTTTCAAATTTCTACACTAATCAACCTCTCGCTAGAAAGGAAGAAAAACTCAAAAGGTAAAAGTGTTAGTTCATGTTCATAATGGATAATGTAAAATATCATAAAGAAATAATTAAACACATAAGCACTGTTTTGACAAACTCAATTATATCACATAACATACAATCAGTTATTGCGCATCCTATACAAATATGTGACCCTTTTGTGCCTAGAGTAGACCTAACGATCTGAAGGATGTATTACGTCATTTGACAATATTGTCCCAAAATTCGAATTTATACAAACTTGATGAATAAAACTGAATGAGGATACACAGTAGGGAAAAAAGGATACAAATAATCAGTCTGACACAGGGTACCATCATAAGCTATGCCTCCATGAACAGTCCTTCTGTTTGATTTCTTGTCATCTGCGAATGTCCATGCTTTTGGATGAAGTGGTAACTTGATCCTTCTTCGACTAGAACAAACACTAAGGGACATTGTTTTGTCAAATGAGGTATACATGATTCAAATTTAGACACATATGCAAGATTGTCTTTTAAAATAGACACAAGTTGGGCTTCTAATGGGCCCAACATATCTTGGGTGTTGGGTCGACTAAGTTCAAAATGCGCTAGAAATCAGAATTTGATTTCGCTCTATGCTAGTTGACTAAGAGTGGCTTTTGAAAGACGGGAAACCTAAGTGGACAACTTAGACTAGAACTCAGAACAACTATTGAACGCATGACGAACCAATAAATTGCCGATCATTCCGAAAAAGGATTGAGTATAAAAAAGTCAAATCAAACCTAAAAAAATGATTTGATTTGATTTGGTTTTGTATTAAGAAAAACTAGACTATACTTGGATTGGTTTGGTTTTAACTAAAAAAAGTCAACCCGAGACCAAACCAACCCGACATTATATATATAATTTTTAAAATTTATTTTATACATAAAAGTATTTACTTTGATGTAATTTTTAAATATTTATCCGATGGATGGACAAACTGTTCATATTTTTAATATTTTGAATTTGGGGTTTTTTTTAATATATTTGATGGATAGATGGACAATTCATAAAATTTTGAATTTTGGGTTTAATTATTTTATAAAAGATTACTTAAATTTTTAAAAATTACTCCATCTATTTCATATTTATTTTCTTTTTAAGAGATAGAAAATCATACAAGAATATATAAATTAATTTTTTTATAAAAAATAATTGAATTGGAAGATTGATATAAGCGTAAATTCTATTGGAAATATTTGTATAAAATTTATATAAAGCATTTCAAAATCGCTTAAATGGTGTGAAACACCTCAAAAATTAAATTAATATGAAATGAAGGGAATACATTTTATACCCATTTAACTTAATTTTCTAATAATGAGAAGATATGAATTGGGTGAAATATGATTCGGCTCATGAAATTTTGGGATATGTGCACTGAGTCTCATTTCGGACCTATCGGCTAGGGTGTACAACAAACCAAATCGATAATCGAATCAAATCGCAAATCGAGTCAAACAAAAAAGATGTCTAATAAATGACTTGATTTCGTATTGAAAATACATAATCTAATTTTAATTTTTCTTTATTTTATATGATTTCATTATTATTTTTATTGAAAATTTTAGAGAAGGATGAGAGGGTTTTGAATATATCCGACTGATTGATGAACAATCAGATATATTTAAAATTTCAATTTTTTTTAATTTTATAAAAGATTATTTGAATTTTAAAAATTATATTTTATACCCAGTTAGCTTAATTTTCTATTTAGTAGAAAATTTGAATTGTGTAAAATATAATTCGGCTAATAAATTTTTTGGATTATATGCATTGAATTGTGTAAAACTAAATAATCTTAAACATAAAAAGGAAAACAACAATCTAACTAAAAACATAAAAAAGAAAATAATAATCTAACTAAAACATTAAAAGATACACAATAATCTAATAAAGACATATTTGCACACTTACTGCTCTCACCTTTCCATATTTCCACACTTACTGCACTCACCTTTTCGTGTTACTATGTTTACTGCTCTCACTTTCCAGTGTTACTGTGCCGGACCTTGCCATTGCCGGAGCTTCTTTCGGTTTGTCCTTTTTTTTGTGGGCTTTTTTTCGTGAAATCTTTCATTTCTATGAATTTTCTTGTTTAAATGTGATGACCCAAAAGGTCATTTTTGGAAATTTTGAACTATTCGTTTAACTTGAGTTAATTAATCGATAATTAGTGGGCTAAAGTGATCATTTATTTAAGACCCCATACCATTAGGGTCATGTGTTAAAAATAAGTTAGTGGATTTTGTCAGTTTTAATAAACAATTAATTTAGAAATAAAGAAGATTCAGAAAACACAGAAGAAAAAGGAAGAGGAATAACCTAACATAGCTGCGACATCGATCAAAGAGGAAAAAGAGTTGCAGATACACGTTTCGGCCATCTTCAATTCTTGGTAGTCATACATTAATTACTTTATATAAAAATAAGGATAGTTGCTGGCATATTACATTATAATAATGTTGGTTTGGTACAGTGGTAGCACTATGGTTATTATTATTAATTGTTACCAAATTTGTTGGTTATTAAGATGTGATGATTGGCAATGATTGCCATTGAAATCATTATAGTATCATTTTAGAGGGTCACTGAGTTTAAGACGTTACGGATTTTTATATGTATATATATGCGTATTCAATACATACATGCGAAGATAAATTTCTTTCCATTCTGGTACAGAGATAGGCATATATTATTTACGTATGTTTATGGACTAGAGGGTATTGATTAAATATTATGATTGACGGATGACCAGTACTAGGATGTAAGATATGTTTATCTGTGGGTTAATATTTTTAATTCATTAAGAGTCAGATGGGATATTGAGGTGAATTGATGTATGTTTGTTAAAATGGGTTGTGAGTTTGTTTTGGGAAAATTAATATGATTGGTGGGCCAAGGATTGGCCATAATGAGCTAATCATTGGTTAGAATAAAAGGGTGTCAAAGGAAAAAAAAAGTTAGTGTTCCTAAATCAATTCGGTTTAAATTTTATATTGTGGTTATTATATTATGATTCAAGTTTTGATAGGTTGATATGTGTAATTAAATATTATATGTATAGTACTAAGTGAATATCATTTGAATTATGATATTGGAAAGGAAATAATTGGAATTTAATCCTAGACTTGAAACTTGGAAAACTATGATAGTGAAATGTTAATTGGCATCAAGAGTTACGAACTTAATTATAAAGTCTAGCGAGTGTTTAGGTCAAGGCTAACCACATAATAATGTGAGTGTTGTTAGTTTTGAAATCTTATTGTGAATGTGTACTTGAATAGATTGCATTGAATTGGAAGCTCAACGAAAAGGGAAGGCTCATGTCTTGGAGTGATTGTTCGGTTATTTGAGGCAAGTGGATTTCTAAACCCTTGTTAAGCGTATGAAATTCGTGTATTTCCTTGTGGTATATGTTTGGGAGTAATGTGATAAATTGTTTGTGTGATGTGTTGAGAATTGATTGAAAGACTTGTTGAATCATTGTTGAAGTTGTATCATGATTGTGTTGTAGTGATTTGTGCAATGTTATGAAAATGGCCATCTCCTCATTATTTGTGTGAACATGTCATTTGCATTGTTCTAAGACATGGTTGTGACAAGTGTTATGTGCATTGAGAAAGAATAAGAAATTAAAGAGGATGTACCATTTCGAGGGACGTATCGCGCGCCACGATGGATGCATGGACAGATATGTCCCCCATGGGTCCCGGACTGAGAGACAGCGGGTGTGTATCAATAGGTCAGACATGCATCACTATACTTGACATTACATTTCATTGCATTGCACATTTTTATTATTGATGAGCTTGATTTTGTGTGTTGCTGATCTTGTGAGTGCCTTTCTGTGAAACTTGTTATTGATGAATATTGAGAATATATAATATGTTAGAGTGTTGTTGTTGAGTTGTATGCTTTGTAAACTGTGAATTGTTAGGTTGGACTGATTTTATGCAGGTTGTAGTTATGGAGGTTAGGATGGGGTGTAAGGAGTACCCGTATTCTGTACTCTTAGCTTGTGTTTAGAGGTTTGCTTGTTGAGTACCGTGTGGTTTGGTACTCACCCCTTGCTTCTACAATCTTTTGTAGGTTACGAGCCCGGATCTTCGTGATACCTTCCATTCTCTTCATTTCTAAGGCTTTTTGTGGAGATCTGAGAGGTAGTTGTTTGTCATCTCAGCGAAACCTTCTTACTCCTGTTTATGATTTTATTTTTACTTGAAAGACAACGTCATTTGAGACTTGCGTATTTTTATTTCAATTCTAGTATTTACATTAGAGGCTTGTGCACGTGACAACCAGGTTTTGGGGATTGTATTAAGTTGACTTGTTTTCGTAATAGTAATTGTTATTGAACTTTGCTTTATTTCCGCACTTTATCGAAATGATTAGGTTTTAGGCTGACTTGTCTGGGTGGGATACTACGAGTGTCATCACATCCATTTTTGGGTTGTGACATTAAAATAGTTATCGTCAGTCTCCCTATCAACTCTTCTTTGATTTGTTTGATGACCCTCTCTGTATGTACATAGTTTCCTTTGAACAAATTTCAATTTCGTGCCCTTTATGTATGGTAGATCATTGCTCCCCAGCCCATTGCATCATAGCTTTCTTTATTGTTCCATGTGGGCTTCTAATGGGCTTAACATGCCTAGGGTGTTGGGTCGACTTAGTTCAAAATGCGCTAGAAATTGAGATTTGATTTCGCTCCACGCTAGTTGACTAAGAGTGACTTTTGAAAGACCGAAAACCTAAATTAACAACTTAGGTTGAATCTCAGGACAACCATTGGACGCATGACGAACCAATAAATTGCGGATCATTCTGGAAAAGGGTTGAGTATAAAAAAGTCTGGCTGCGGTTCCGCAAATTGTTCTTTAATATATTATACATACATGTCGAAAAATGTCATGAATACAATGACAGTTTATATACAGTTTAAACAAATAATGAATAAATAACAAATATAATATACAAATAATCAACAAAATATACAAGATATAATGAATAACACAATAAAATAATAACTCCTCAATTTGAAAAAATGAACTCATAATGATTAGAATTTCTATATCTTTAGCGGAGTCACCATTATGTTTACATCCCTAGTTTATTCAAATAGAACAAAACGTTGCGGTGACTCAAAAAATAAACAATTGACTCAATTTTAAAAGAATTTTAAAAAAATAAATATGAATTTTAAAAGAGTCACCACCTAATTTTAGGAAAATTAGGAAACCATTAAGTGATCTACGAAACAAAGATTCTAGGTAAGGGGTTCAAGTTATTTTGAAGGAAAGGTGTTAGGAATCTTTCGAAATCCACAACTGTAGGGCCCAACTGAATTCATTTTTTCAAATTGAGAAGGAGATTAAAATAGTATACAAATATAACAAACATGTAATATACACAACTAATAAAGTAAACAAGTAATATGAGAAACGACCTGATATTTGTCTATCGTCAACAATATACATAATAATGAATACAATATTCGAACTTTATTCTAATGGCTTCGATAAGAAGCGACTTCGGGGTACCTGTAAAGACACTTACTGAAAGTGTTAGTATTAAATATATATGGATAAAAATAAATGAATCAAATAAGTAAAAATTTCATATATGACATATATTACACTAATATTTTCAAGTTATAGCAGTAGAATTAAACTTTCAAGTTGTAACAATAATAAAATTCAGGTTGTAACAGTTTCTTAAAAAAAAAAAGCTCTTTTAAAATAATTGTAAAAATTTGTTTTGAAAAAAATAAAATAATTCGTTTCTGAAAAAAATAAAAATAAGTGTGTTAATTAAATTTGAATTGATTGAATATAATTACTAATTAGCATAAATTAAGGAAATTCAAACTAATTAAGAATATTTAGTTTCGTTATTTCACTCTAATTTCTTAAAATTAATTAAAAATTCTGATTTCATCCATTTTATTCCACATTTCTCTCTCTTCGATTTTTTTTCAGAAATCTTGACACTCTCATCTAACTTTTAGTCTTTTTTATTCAATAATCTTTATTTTCTGGACGACTTCTTATCAGTATTAATAAAACATGGTGGTAGATGGGATCCTTCAGGTTAGTGTTCTTTACTATTTTTTATTTGTATTGTAATACAAACCAAATGTTTAAAAAAATTATGAACAGTGATTCTGAAAAAAAAAAACAGATTTTGTTTGTGAATAATAGTTTTAATATGGCGTTTTTTGTATTAATATTTACTTTTGAAATTACATAAAATTTGTTTGAAATTGGTATAGATTTTTGTTTGAACATTCATTTTTTTGTATGTTTCTGGTTAAAAATTTACATAAAATTTATTTGAATTTGGTATATTGGTTATACGATGTTGGTACAATTTTAGAATTATATTTGAATAAATTTTGTATACTATTTGTCTAATAAATGACAATTAATAGTTAAAAGTGGTATTATTTTAAAATTATAGTGGCATGAAATAGGTATGAAAAATGTGCATCATAATTATATGAAATTTGTATACTGATTTCAGATTTTTTGTTGTGTATAATAATTTGAATTATGGCGTTTTTTTTAAATGTATAATGTTATATTTTGGTATGAACATTGAATTTGTTCATTATTTGTCTAACACATTCTTTTTTTTGATATATTTTTGGTTAAAAAAATAGATAATTTTTTCTTTGGAATTTGTATACTTATACTACCAAGCATGTATGACAATCGATAATGTTTTGGTACGATTTTTGGTTTGATTGAATTTTTTTTTGGCATTATATTGTAATGAATTTTGAGAATAATAATGTAATGAATTTAGTATACTATTTATTAAAAAAATGACAATTAATATTTCTAAGTTGGAATTATTTTGGTATTCTAGTGACATGATCCTGGTATGAATAATTGATAATTTTTTGCATGAAATAGGTATGAAAAATGTGCATCATAATTATATGAAATTTGTATACTTATTTCAGATTTTTTGTTGTGTATAATAATTTGAATTATGGCGTTTTTTTTCAATGTATAATGTTATATTTTGGTATGAACATTGAATTTGTTCATTATTTGTCTAACACATTCTTTTTTTGATATATTTTTGGTTAAAAAAATAGATAATTTTTTCTTTGGAATTTGTATACTTATACTACCAAGCATGTATGACAAACGATAATGTTTTGGTACGATTTTTGGTTTGATTGGATTTTTTTTTGGCATTATATTGTAATGAATTTTGAGAATAATAATGTAATGAATTTAGTATACTATTTATTAAAGAAATGACAATTAATATTTCTAAGTTGGAATTATTTTGGTATTCTAGTGACATGATCCTGGTATGAATAATTGATAATTTTTTGCATGAAATAGGTAAGAAATGTGTGAATACAAATTGTATGAAATTTGTATATTGATATAACATATGTGTTTTTACTTTTGTATTCTGTAATAACATATAAAATTGTTTTAAAATAACATATGTATTTTTACTTTTGTATGAATTTTGTAAGCATAAAAATGGTATGAAATTTGTATATTGATATAACATATGTTGACACCCAATTTTGACCCTCCCCGATGGTAATTAATTTTCGAGCTTCTTAAAATTCTAAACAATTTGAAATAATTAGCTTTATAAAATTCAAAATAATTTTCAAGTCATTTTAAGTAGTTTTGTCATTTTTATAAATTTTAAAATAATAAACATGATATTTTATATAATTATGTGTCTAATTAGTATATTTTATGAATGTTCGAAAATTGTCTCAAAACGATTTTAGTTTTATTTAAATATTCGGCTATTTGGTTTAAATTAATTAATAACTTATATTTCGAGTTAATTAGTTTATGATTAAGTTAATTATTATATAATTATGTGTCTAATTAGTATATTTTATAAATATTTGAAAATCATATCAAAAGATTTTTATTTCTTTTTAGCTAAGTGTCTTACTAACTTAGTTTAATTTAAATCATTATTACGATTTTTGAATTAATTAGTTCATGTTTAAGTTAATTATATTATTATCAAGTTAATTATTTTATTTTGTTAAGAATAAGAAGCTCGTTAATTAATTAACATTAAATTTATCTTATTTATTTATTTATATTTTTAGCCACATTTCTCCAAGTAAATCTGATTTGGTTAAATTCGTAATCCTAATCGGTTATAATTGCAATTCTTTTGACCAAATCCTCAATTTAAAACCTAGCCATTTCATTACAATTTTAAATCATTTCCTACCTTGCACCCAATTCTTTTCTTGAGACCAAACTTGGGCCTTACTTCCAAGATCAACAGCCCATTATTTTTACCTTAGCAGCAGCCCACATTCCCATTCCAATTCCCAGCCCAAATTCCATTCTAAAGAGACCCAACCCATCAATACATACGTACGGCAGCAGTACCAAACGACTAGGCCCCTATATGTCTTCTTCTTCGCGTACAGACGAGCAGTAACTCAGTACTGTTCCGGCAGTACAATCCCAGAAGCCAGGCACGCGTTTCTCCCCTTTCCTCTTTCGGAATGGGGAGAAAATTTCAGAAAAGGATGTCTCCCCCAAATCGGTGAAAGAATTCGAATTTTGAATTCGGGATTGACCCTAAATTTCTATCGGAATTCCCCCCAAAATCTACCCTTTTTTCCTATATAATCATCTCCTCTATTATTTTGTAAGGGGGGGATTATTTTTTTTTGGTAAAAATTGAGAATCAAAAGGCGTGTTTTTTTAGTAGTGAACAAAAAATTTCTATTTTCTTCTTAGCGTTTCTTCCTTATTGCTGAAAATTCTGTCGGAATCTTCGGAGTCCTCCGGAATCGCTGGTGAAATCTCGCTATCCTCTGCTTGTCTTGTCCCAGAAAGCTGCTCCGAAAAAGGTAACCTCTCCTCTTCTTAAATTCATTTTGTCATTCTGGCTAAGTTTAGATGAATGTTATGTGAATTTAATTCATTGTGTGATTTGCTTTGGTGATTCCTATTTATGATCTGCTTCTGCTTCTTTATGAGAGACATGGCTATGTAATGTTTAAAAAATGGATAAGTTTGAGATCGTATTCCTAGCTATTGTTTTCTTTCCCTTCTTCCTCATAGTATAATGCATAACATCTAGGATATAAATCTATTCAAGTGTTATATGCCATTGTTGCTTTAATTTCATACTATTTTGAAAAAATGATAGGTTGATGCATCATACCAAATTTGCCAAGAATTTTCCCTCTTTTCGTACCTTGCAAATATGTGATGGCTTGTTACGAGCTTAATTAATTTGTCTAACTTTAGATTGCTTTCTTTTATGTATTGTTCTTGTTATTATGGCATGGAGATGTGAGGCATTCTTGAGCTTTCTGTTTCTATTGTTTATTATCCGAAAGTCCCAAAAAGTGCTCATTTAAATTCATTGTTTGGAAATCTGATGCTATTTTGAGTATTATGTCATGAGTGATCTAGTTAATCCAAACATGACTTTAGGTTCTTATTTTAATATCTTATCCGATTAGGCATATTTGTGAGTGCTTAGCAGACTTAAAAAAATATGGTTGGATGTCTTCATTGATTAACCTTAGTATTGTATATGCTTCTTGTTTATTTGACCTGCTCCTTTAGCTTAGATTGAGCTTTATAAAGGAAAATCTCAACCAAGCAATCATGTGTCCAACTCCAACTTACTTTGATTATTTCCAACTAAGCATAATTATGTTAGAACATTTGGTTGATATTGTGTGAAATGCAGTTCATTGTTCTTCTCCTAGGTGATGAATATTTTTTTAATTGAGTTTGTTAGCCCATCTATAGATATTGTGTGAAATGCAGTTCTTGTTTCGAGTCTGCCTTGTCAAAGGAAACTGTCGGACAGCAAGGGAAATAGGTGTACAGGTTCCGAAAAGCTGAAAACAGGCCGAGATATGCATGTATACACTGATATACGGGATTAAAAATGGAAATACAGGTTGCGGGGGTCAAAATAGGTTGTATACATTTGGTATACGGTTCAATATACAGGAAAATAGGCCGAAATGTGACCCGTATACATCGATATACACTTGGTATATACAGGTTCTCAAAGCCTAAGGAAATTTCAGCAGGCCCAAGATTTGGAGGATTTGGGCCAGAGGCCCAAATTTGATATTCCCTTTCCCTCTCTTACTCATTTTATTGTATTTAACTAACACTCTAATTATCTTATGGTTTAATTTAATTAAATTCCCCAAGAATGGTCATTCCATTTTATTTTCGAATTAAAGTATACATATTTTATTACTTTTTTGTTTTTAATTTAAAAATTAGTCTTGTTGACATTTTAGGAACTATCCCCCTTTAGAAAATTTTCCTTTAGTTCATTCTCCCTTAAGATAAGAAAATGATAGAAATAGTAGTAGTAATAAAATAACAAGTTAGAATAAATGAGCTCTTTTTACTCAATTCAAATTTAAAAAAAAAAAAAATATATAATAATTAGTTGAAGTAAATTAGTTCTTTTACTTCGTTAAACTTTCCGAATTAGTCAAGGTCGCGAGTTCTTTACTTAGTTAAATTCTTTAAAAAAAAAAAAAAAAAAAAAAGTTAAAACAAATGAGTTCATTTACTTAGTCAAATTTCTTTTTAAAAAAATAAATAAAAAATAAGTTAAAGTGAATAAATTCTTTTACTTAGTTAAAGTTTTTCTTTTCAAAGATTTAGTTAATAATAAATGAATTCTTTTACTTAAGTTAAAATTTCAAAATTAGTCAAAATCACTTTTAGTCAAATCGCTGGTCAACCGCAAGTTAGAGCGGGCATTCCGAGGGCCTAACACCTTCTCGGAATGTACATTTGAACTCGAACCCTTTTTCAATTGATTTTATCTGTTTAAGTCTTTTTGAAAAATCTTGTATTTTTTTTCTTGATTTTTTACTAAAAATTAAGTGGCGACTCTGTCCTTTTGGAACCCGATTTCTCTTAAACCATAAGTTTAATCGGTTTTTTGAAAACTCAGTCATTTTTTCCTTTTACTTATATTTTTAAATAAATCAGAAATGGCGACTTCTGCTGGGGAGTTAATTAAGTTCTAACCATAAGATTTGACTTATGTGATTAATTGTTATTGACTGTTGAATTGCTTATTTGTGCTTAAACTGCTATAACTGTCATTGCATTTCATGACATCTTCCTATTATATGTATTGTATATTAAGGATGGTTTCTGCATAATCGCAGCCGAACTTTCTATACTCAACCCTTTTTCGAAAGGATCGACAATTTATTGGTACGTCATGCGTCCAATGGTTGTCGTGAATTTCAGCCTAAGCTGTCCACTTGGGTTCCCGGTCTTTCAAAGCCACTCTTAGTCAACTAGCGTAGAGCGCAACCAAATCCCAATTTTTAGCACATTTTGAATTAGGTCGACCCAACACCCAAGGCGTGTTGGGCCCATTAGAAGCCCACCTTGTGTCTATTTGGCCCATTGGTCAATAAAAGACAATCACGCTTATGTGTTTAAATTCAAAAGATGTATACGTCATTTAGCAAAACATTGACTCTTGGGGTTGGGAGTTTAATAGTTTGTTCGAGTCGAAGAAGGATCAAGTTACCATTTCATCCAAAGAGTGGACATTCAGAAATGACAAGAGATAAAAAAAGACCGTCCATGGATGCATAGTTTAGGATTGTGCCCCTGCGCAGGACTGATATTTTGTATCCCATTTCCCTATTATGTATCCCCTTTTAGTTTTATTCTTAAAATTTGTATAAATTTCGATTTCGAGGCAATGCAATGTTTCAAATGACGTAATACATCTTTCGAATCGCTAGGCCTACCCTTGGCACAAAAGGGTCACATATTTGTTTACAACGCGCAATATTTGCTTATGTGTTATAATTGTTTGTGTGAATATATTGCTTTATTTGAAGATATTCTAGCTCACTCCTTTTTAAATTATTCTCTAGAACCCTTTAAGCACAAATATCAAGTCACTATCAAAAGTGCGTCCAAATACTCTTCGAGTCTTTGGTTTCCTAACAAAATTTGAACTTCACTTTTAAATTCATACTCTCATATCTCAGAAAAGGTCGATTTACTCAAGTAAAAAAGGAAGGTCAAACTACGTAAGACCTTCCCTCATGAGATACGTAGGCAACCTTTCAAGGCTCGATCTCCATATTCAAAAAAATGTGTCTTTTCCAAAGAAATTAAGAGTCATATCTCAATCAAAATCAGAAGTACGATACAATCGACTTTGTCTCGACTCAAGTTGACGTTTTTGATTCACTAAGATCAAAATCAAATAGACAAATTCCTATCTATTCAGTCATTTCTCTAAATACGTGGGCTAGTTTATCTTCAAGTGGAGCAACTCTTATGTGCTTGTGGTCATATGTGTGATATTTTGTATTATTTATCATCTACATAGACTAACACGTTTATCTTTTGAGTTATTTTTCTTTGTCAGGTACTTAGAATTGGTCTGTGTTGATAAGCTGGTTGAACACCCTTATTTTACAAGATTTAAGGCTCCCAAAGATTCCTTCCCCGATCAAAGTTTGCAAAAAGGAAAGACAATAATGAGTGATAACAATGACGAGATTAGCTTGACTGATGTTGTCGCGGCTTAGCCCGCCACCACTGATCAAAATGAATTAATTATGCAGTTGATGCAACAGATCACCGAGATGAGGGTCGAAATGCAGAGAATGCAAGATCTTCCTAATTCGGTTTTTGCTTTTAATACTCCAGGAGATGGGAGACCTCCATTCTACTTTCCTCCTTCGAACGCGGAACAGGCTCAGAACCCTCCCTCCAATCCCGCTCAGAATCCCTCAACCATTGACCCAACCGCCCTAAATCCCCACCAGGCCTCCGTTTCTTACCAAGCACCACCTCCTCCCCAAGGTACCAACCCCCAAACCTTCCCTTCTCATCAAAATACCAACCTGCAAGCTTGCCCTCCCCCTCAAAATCAAAATGTCAACAATCCACAAGCATTCCCCCATCACCATAATCAACATACCAACCCCCAGACTTTCCCCCAAAATTACCAAGTCACTCAAAATACCCAGAGTCCCTCCATTGCTCCGCCATTGCCTCAAAAAACTACTTTTCAAATCCCAATTCCAAATGAACCCTATGCCAACTGTTTCGAGCTTGATCACTATGAGGAACAAGAGAGAGAGTGGAGGTCAAAGGAAGAGGCAGCCAAGCTCACCTATTAATTATATAAAAGGAACTGCAATCAATATAATTAATAATTAATAATATAAAAATATAAAAAAATTAATCATTTAATAAAGTAAATTTTAATTGATTTTTAAATAAAGTTAAATTTAATTGATATGTTATAACTCGTAATTAAACTGTTATAAGTAAGAATTTTTTAAGAGTAGGTTTAAAACTCGTAATATTGTCTCTTATATGTGTATATGGTGTGATTTTTCCATCAAATAATAACTTAAAAATAAAAACCCGTCTTATTAACATAAGAAGCCTTGAAAATCGATGGTAATTTCTTCATAGGCCAATTTTAACATGTAATGTTATAAGAAAAATATTTAGCGGCCCAAATGATAAAACACAATACGAGACCGAATAAACACTGTAGTGGGGATTATAAATCAAATAACAATATAAATAAAGCTTAAAATAATTCAAAATAACAACAAACAAAAAGATAAGT
Organism: Solanum stenotomum; assembly: GCF_019186545.1. Classification (NCBI taxonomy): domain Eukaryota; kingdom Viridiplantae; phylum Streptophyta; class Magnoliopsida; order Solanales; family Solanaceae; genus Solanum; species Solanum stenotomum. The sequence continues at coordinate 23,225,429 of NC_064289.1, read as the reverse complement.
ATTACAAAATAATCCAAATAATTTATAGGCAACAATAGAGCTGTCAATATGGGCTAGCCCACCCCATCTGGGCTAACCCATACAAGCTTTGACATTTTACGGGTCAAGTCGGGCTAGCCCATTTTTGGTGTGGGCCAGAAAACGGTCGGCCCAACCCACAAGTATGTGGGCTACAGGCTTGCCGGGCCAACCCACTTTTTTTAAAATTATATTTTTTTTATAATTATTAAAATAAATTATAAATTATAATTTAAAAATATTACCATAAATATCGACAAAACAATATTACATCATGTTAATGTTATTACTTGTTAATCAAATCCACAAATAAAATTATCTTTATAATATTTATTAAGGTTTTTTCAAATAAAAGTATAAATATATAAATAGAAATATTAACCTAATTGTTTTTTCACATTAAAACACAAAAAATGTGACAATATTCCAACCATAAAAAAGTTTAAAATATACTCCTTAAAAAAATCATGAAACTTATGGCGTATCTAACACATCATGAAATCTATGGCGTATCCAACACTTCATGATCATCTTCATCAAGCATATTTGAATCAGCTTGTGGCAAGGTTGTCTTAACATCTTTATTTTCATTTGCAATTTATATGCGGTTTCAATTAGTTAAATATTAAATAGATTTTAAGTTTGGATTCTCTTTAATTTTAAATTTTAATATTATATTATATTTTTTTAATTATTTTTATTTGGCCCACGGGCCGGCCCTACCTATATTTCTCAAGCCCCACAAATCAGCAGACTTATTCAGGCAGGGCTAAAAAGCTCTTTTCTTAAATGAGGTCCTAAAATCTTTGCCCTGCCCTATTAAATCCCGGGTTAAGCCAGGCTGGCCCAACAGGCCTAGCCCATATTGACGACTTTAGGCAACAATAATGATGAAGCCGACAAGTAATCAAATTAAACTACAAAATAAATCTAAATAAGTATTATCCTAACATACAAATAAAGTCATTAAATAATAAAAACTAACATATGTATTAACACCACAACAAAAATAACAATTAATGATAAAAACAGAGCAACACAATTAACTGGAAAGTTATACATGAACAAAATTAATAACAAATACATTTCAATAACTATAACAAATAATGGACAAATGAAAAGAAATACATAGTCAAGATAACTCAACTAAGTTACCAAAAGATTCAAAAAATGTACAAAATTAATGGGAACAAAGAAATAATATTATTATAAAAAAAGGAAAATGAGTCAAAGTAAATTATCTTAATCCATAATTTGAACAAATCAATCAATACTTCAAAATCAGAAACATATTTCACCAAAATAATACTAATCCGTCAAATAAATAGCATATGAAAAAGGAAACAATGAAAACATATGGTATCAAAATATAAACCTCTAAAATGAATCTTCATACCAAACTGTAAAAGAAATATTGAAATTGGAAAAGAGAAATCAGTTCAATCAATAACTATAATATCCGAACAAAGTAAAATAAGAGAAAAAGGTATAAAAATCACCGAATTTCACCGGAAAAAGGCTGAAGCCGCAAAGTATGTTGGGAGCTGGTCCAATGGTTGTTCGGCGTAGCTTGGAGCAGCAATGGTGGTTCGACCATTTCATCGATCGTTCTCCGGTGTGGAGCTTCTGGTTGTGGTGTTCTGGAGTTTGAACCTCGCCGAATACCTGAAAAAACAACAAAAGGCCGAAAAGGGAAAGAGAAGGGGTCTAGTTTTTATTTTTCTTCGGTTCATCAGAGCTTTGAGCTCCTCGCCGGAGCTACTTGTTGCAGCGAGCAAAAAGGTAAAACGAGGAGGGGTTTTGGTGGAGATCTGGCGAGGTTTCATTGGTGGTTTTGGGGGCTGCTTTGGGGGTTGTTCCCAGTGGGTTTCTGCTTGTGGAGCTCGATTTTGGGTTTGTTTGGTTGAGTTGGTGGTTGTTTGGTAGTTGTTCTAGCTGGAGAAGAGGAAAGCGGGTTATGGTGGTGGAGGAATGGTGGTTCCGACGTAGTTGTTGTCGGAGGGGAGAGTGAACAATGGGGTTTTGGGTGGTGGCGGCAAAGGGAGGAAAATGGGAGAGGAAAAAATTAGGGTTTTTCTATTTGGAAATTGTTTCTCCCCATGTCAAAAAATATTATCCACCACACTTGACCTAATGAATAAGCCATTGTTTATATAGAAAATAAAAAAATTACCTATAGTACAGTACCATTCTTTTAAAATCGTGCGCCATATCACTAGCCTTTAAACATATATATGCATAAAATCTTATCCATATTCGAATGAATTTCTAGACTGTGTAAAATATCAAAATTAATATTAGCAAATATAACAAATAAAATGATTATTAAAAAATATAATGAACGTAACTAATGACATGTAAAAAATGCAATTTATCAGAACTAACGATTTAATCGAAAAGAATAAATATTTGAACGTAGTCAATTGGTTGTGACAAAATAATGTAATTAAAATTAACTGATAGAAAAAATCCTAAATTTTGACAAATAAGGATAGTTATCGATAAACTTATTTAAAATTTAAAAAAATGTATTTTGAACTACTAAATAAATAAAACTTAAAAGTTACGAATTTTTAAAATGTTAGGCCAAAATTGGGTGTCAAAAGTTATGTATATATGGAATTAAATCACAATTTTGTATGTGTATACATAATAACTAATAAATATACAAATTGTTATATACATTTAGGGATTATTCGAAGACTTGTGATTCTTCAGATTTGCCCGGATCTAATGAACTACCTCTTGTTTCCTCCCTCAACTATTTTGATGTCGTTTGCCTTACCATTATTGATAACTTGCTGCAACGACATTGAGTCGTTCTTTTTCTTGGATTTTAACTCTTGAATAGATTTTTTCTCTTCAATTTCTTTAGATTTTGCAATAAACCTTGCATTGATTTCAAAATCTTGTGTTAAACCCAACGAAAATTTGGACGACTACCTGCAAAATATTGTGTTAAACGAGGGAAAAATTTGGACGGCTACCTGCAAATCTTGTGTTAAACCCAACGAAAATTTGGACAGCTACGTTCCTGCAATAGTGAAATCATGATTAGGAGGGGAAGAGAGTAAATTTTGAAATTCAAATTGGATGTCTATGAGTGATTTTAGGAGAGAATTAAGGAATGGAGAAAGGAGTGATGAAAATATGTTTGTATAAATTAGTATACAAAAGGAAGGCTATTTTTTTTTTTGCTATACTAAGTAGGTGTGGATCCTATTTTTAATAACAAAAAATATTAAACTATAATCACGCACAATAATTAAATCCCTTGTTGAATAATAAACTACTAGGAATAATATTTATCAACTCACGTAATTTTTCCTTTTTTAAACATTGCTCGTTTGACTGAACCGTTTAATATCGTTGTACTATTTTAATTTGATAGCATCTTTTCTAGGAATATTAGCCAGTATTGTAAAAACTATTAAGCTACTTTTTTTATTCGGAAGAAGTTTGTACAAAAAAATATCCTTAATTAAAATACGGTACAACTCCAACAATGGATGCTTAATTACGAAGTTTTGATAAGTAGAATCCCAACACGCTATGTTGGAGTTTTAAAATATTCTACATGTAAAAATCTAGCATTGTATATTTGATATTTGGATAAAATCCAACCCACTTTTGTTATCTCCAGTATTCAGATTAATAAATCAAAAATAATTAGAGATGAAAAGAAAATTAAAAGAACTATCCGAGTCCATAGAAATTACTGTGTGTCCTTAAGAAATTTAATCCCCTCAAATATCCGATGTTGTAGATTAATTTCTCCCAAGATAAAACGGATTAACCATTAAAGAAGTAGCGGTACCTCAAACTTCAATATTTTCAACGAACTCAAAATGACAGCAACAAATCACACATACAGACACAATCGGTCGATTTTGTTTAGTAAGAAATGTAAGCAAGAGTAAGGAAAAAATTTGATGCAGAAAAATGAGAGAAAATCTCTCTATTTATAGCCAATAAAGGGTAAATGTCACAATTCTTTGGAAAAAAGACAACCTTTCAGAAATGTCACAACCCTTTGGAAAAGACACAACCTTTCAAACGGTCACAACCTTTTTAGAAAAGACACAACCTTTCATAAATGTCACAACCCTTCGGCAAAGTCACAACCCTTCACAGAGTCACAATCCTACATTTCCTGTTCACACCTTTAAAACCCAACAACTTTTACTTGGTCCTACTATAGTACAAAAGATCCATTTCCTCCCTGATCCAGGTCTTTTTTTTTCCTATTGTGGCCTCGACAAAGGACAAGATGAAGAGGCGAGGCTAATGTTGTTCAAATATGTGAAGAAGAGATGTGTGAATTCCTAAGTACAGAAGTGTGAGAGATTTACTTTGGTAAGTTTAGGAGAAGTAGAAGTAGATCAAAGTTATGTGGGCGCGATTTCCCTAGATTTCCCTTTTGATTATGATTATTTTCTCTCAAAACATAACAAAATACTTATATCATAATAACTCTAATAACAACGTTCGAACGCAGAGAGACTTTGACATTGAACTGATTAAATTTGGGTTGCATTCATGCAAGGTCCAACCTTTAAGCCCCTAGATCTTAGGAGTAGTCCAGTCCACTTTGACATCCGGTTCAGCCCAAAGCCTTTATTCCTTTTATTATTATTTTTGGAAAAATCGAAAATCAGTTATAAGAAATAGAGCTTAAACTTGAAATACTGGAGGAGAAGAATTATATCTTTTATTGAGATACAAGAATATTTGAACTTTTGCTGCAGATTCTCAAAAACTATTAAATGGCGTGAATTGCTCCATTGATTAAGCATTTCAGTTATAGTCAATTAACCACATTAAGCACTTCAGTTACAATCAATTAATACCACACGCTTTTCATGCATCTCGCTAAAAATGTATCAGATACAACAGCCAGATACATGTATCTACAACCTAATCATCGATAAAAAATGTAATATTGAAAACTAGAATGTATCTAAGTAATTAGATACCAAATTAGAGGAATTTATGTAAGTTGTACTTAAGTATATAAGAAATACTCATTGAAAATTCATTAATGAAATGTTCTCTTGATCTAGCGATAGAAATGAAACGTGTTACCAGGGCGTAGGCACATGTACGCCTGTCCAATTGGACACCCTTCGGCAGAAAAAAATATTGTATATACATGTAAAATGATACATAAAGTGATTAAACCACATATTTTGGACACCCTTGACATAATAGATTGTTATAACCTAGTGGTTTTAGATGTCTTAAATGTGTGTTTAGACATCTTTAATGAGCCCGTGCTCGCGTTTTCAAATCTCACTTGCAACAATTTTTTCCCTTTTCAAAAAGAGCGTTTGTTGTTTAATTTTGGACCCTCTTTGTGAAATTTTATGGCTCCGCCACTGCTTATTACCATTCTTGATGAGGGTTTGATTCCTATTGACCACATATAATTTAAAATCATTGATAACCCATAAATTAAATTTGAATGGTTGAAACCTCCTATGCAGTGGACCAGTGGATGATCTACTTAAGAAGTCATAAAGTGAAGCCATAGGCAGGTCCAAGAAGCTAGCTTTGTTGTCCCACACAACTTCTTTTTAAGGTTGCTAAAGTGACGGATTCTGAGGTCCCTAATTTTTTGCCTTAAAGCCTATCCATCGCCATTTTTTTCTTCATCTTTTTTCTTCAATCAACAATAGTTCAATACAACTACTTGTCCTTTCCCTTAATATTCACCCACCTATCAAATAGGAGTAGACACGATAGGGTAGATATTGAATTATGAACACCATATTGAAATTGAATTTTTTAATAATGTGGTGTCTAATATGATATTTAGTATTTACTATGAATTTTTAAAAAGTTTGATATTTGATATAGTATTTTGTATTTATAAATATATGCCAAAGTACGAATAACATATCGAACTATATAGTTACATATTTATATTAAATCCATAGACATGTGTAGCTATATAATATTACAAATAAATAGAATAGTAACTAATTATTATGACGTTGAAATTTTGATGATTTTATCTTGATTTAAATGTTCTTTTGGGTGAATGATTAACAAAGAAAAATTGTCAGTACGTTATTTTGAATATTTTTACATGTGTAAGGTATTGATATGATATAATTGAGACGTTTCTAGAAAAGTAAAAGTTCTATTTTTTTATTGTACAAATATATGTAGAATTTTTTACCAAAGTAAGCCATTATTAAAATTAATTTACCAAAATAATACGTTTTTTTGAAATTTTACAAAACTAGTATAAACGTAGTTCACAGTAACGTTTTAGGTTATATTTTATTAAAAAAATTCAATAACAAAAAGATAAAAAGCTGACAGATTAAACATACATAAAACGTTATTGTCAGTAACGTTTTATAATTTGTTACTTTGAGGCACGTTTTACAGCTAAAACGTGACTCACAGTAACGTTTTTCTGGAATGACTGAAAATTAAAAAAACAATCTTGTACATGCCTCATTCAACTTATATATATATATATATATATATATATATATACACACACACACATATATAGTCACATATATAAATTTCTCTTTTCTTCTCTTTTCATACATATAGATAATACTTTTGCAAGGAAAATAAGTTGTGAGGAGGCTTTACTACAATATCAATTAATTCATTGTCTCTTCTATTATGATGTAGCCATTATATTTTTTTTAATAGTTGGTTTGCTTACTTATTACATCAATTTTAATTCAATAACTTATTTATTGATAGTCTAATATTTACTAATGATAAGAAACCGATTGGTCCAATATTTGGAAGGGATGCTATTTTAGGCTTGAATTAAGAAGATCTCTCATATATATGATTTATTTACAAATTTTGAAATTGAAATGATACAAGACAAGCTCCAATTTGTGTAAAGTCATCCTCACTTTTTTTTTTCTTTTGTTTCAAAAAAAGTATTGTCTATGTGAAAAGGCAAAGAAAAGAGCCCCCAAGGCCTAGCTTGAGTGGCAAAAGGTGGAGGATTTGTGGCTTAGGTCGCAGGTTCAAGCCCTACACCATGCAAAGCAAAACCCAGTATTTAAGTGGAGAAGGGTAGAGGGGCGGACCCATTATCCACCGAGTTTAGAAGGCTGTGATTGGTCCAAAGGGTGGGTCACAGACGGATTTCTCGATTTAAAAAAAAAAAGAGAGAAAGAAAAGAGAAAATCATATATATTTCAAATGAAGGTATGTACAAAATATATTTATCCATTTTAATAGTGGTAATTTGAATAATGAATGAGAGATGTACAAGATTGGATTTCAATTTTCACCATTGAGAAACATTACTGTGAGTCATGTTTTAGCTGTAAAACGTGCTTTAGAGTAACGAATTATAAAACGTTACTGACAATAACGTTTTATGTCTGTTTACTCTGTTAGATTTTTGTCTTTTTGTTATTCAATTTTTTTGAATAAAATATAACCTAAAATGTTACTGTGAACTACGTTTATACTAGTTTTGTAAAAAATTTAAAAAACGTATTATTTTGGTAAATTGATTTTTATAATAGCTTACTTTGATAAAAAAATTCATATATGTAAGTTGAAGTTGACCAAACTATGATAACTGAATCGTATCGCAAAATACCAAAATCAAATTTTAAGATGCCAAACCATACCAAATTAATTTGATATAGTAATAATATAATATTTTAAAAATTATAAATCAAAATTATCAAATCGAACTTTTTAATACCATACCATTATAAATCAAAATTATGTCTATAAAAAAAATCAATAAAAACCTATAAATATGTTATTTTAAATTCAGCTGTAATTATATTCTATGATATATTATAAAAGCGTAACTAATAAGCTTTACATTTTGAATGTGAACATATTTTTATTAGTGAATATATAGGGACAAATATTTCAGTCATCTTGAACTGTTTAAGATTAAAATAGGTCTCACCCGTTTCCTATCCAAAATAAAGAAAATATTTTTCTATACTGATGTACAGTATAAAATATACTTATACTATCCTATCAATTAATCAAAAGATAAGTTGTATGAAATCTGTTAGATATATAAATTAGACAACTAATAATACATTAAAAGATATTTCCACCATGACCCACTTGAGAGAAATGTTACTCTCTCGTTCAAACAAAATGACCCTTTTCTTTTGCTAATATTTTAATTTTAGTTTTCTTCGTGACATATTTAAGACTATAAAATTAAAATATATTTTGATATATATGATAGCACAATTTAAGTTTAGAACCACAAAATTGATTATTTTTTTTTCTTAAACTCTATGCCAAGTTAAATTAGGTCTTTATTTTGTAAAGAGAGGGTATATATTTTGCACTTGTGTGAAGTGTGTAGTTATTTTATCCAAAAATAGAAATTGTCAGAAATACTATATATATCCCTCAATTTCAAAATGAGTGATCTGGTTTCACTTGACACAGAGTTTTAAAGACTTTTGAATCTTGTAATCGTAAATTAAAGCGATATTAAATGTACTAAATTGTCCTTCAATCTTGTGGCTTTAAACATGTCACGTGAAAACTGAAATTAAAATGTTACTAAAAAAGAAAAAAAATCATTCTTTGAAACAGACTAAAAAGAAAAAAAAGTCATTCCTTTTTAAACGAAGAAAATACTTATTTAATTATATTCATGTTTTTGTTCGAAAATATTTGAAATGTTGTTCAAAAACTTTTACCACTTTTTTCAAAATAAATGCATGATGTCCCTACTGACAACATGCTCTTCATATTTCTTTATTTCTCCGAGACAGCACTGGCACTTCTCCCTAACTTGAGATATTTTAATTAAGATATAACTAGGGCAAAATATCCTCAAATGTGCCCACTTTTTCATATTCAAAACAATTCATAGTGCTTTTATTGTAGTATACACAAGTTTGAATTTCAATAACTTTTAGGTGTGTCCGATTGAATTTTCACTACTCCCCATAGTTAAGATAGCGCTAGTTAGAAAATAAGTTATTCATATAATATTAACATGCGTTAACAAGCTCAACATGAACCAAAACTCTTAACCAAACAAATTCAAATATAAAACAGACCCCTACACACATTAATCAAGCAGCAAATGAAAAATTTACTGATCAAGTGCATTAGGCCCAGTACAATAATTCACAACATGATTCCACACCCACTGAACCAAAAACTTTCTTCTTATCCCATTCATATTGTACGTTGCACCATCTTCACCGTTCAACATTTGCCCAGTATACGACCCGCCACCACCCGACCCATATATCCCTTCACAAAGATCCGCTATCTCCACCGGAAAACTTGGATCTTCACCTGCATACCAAGCATTCACCAATGGATTCGTAGATAACTCAGCAATTTCATGAGCAATCACACTAATCATTCCGTCCACACCCACATCATTATTCGGCGATTTCACAGCTTTGAAACCCCGACCCATGTAATCGGGTACGGAAAACGGGTATGCACAAACACCTGGACATAGTTTGCCGGAGTTACCTACCCATGCGTATGGTAAAGTGTAACCCACAATTGAAGGGAAAGTGAAATAGTGAAATCCACAAACATCTTGGCAGAAATTTTCAACATAAACATCATCAGATGTGAGTAGTAAATACACACCACTTTTGGAATTTATCGGTAAAGGGAGAGTGGTACTGGCTGCAGTGACGGCAGATTTTATCACAGACTGAATTGATAAACGGGTTAACGATTTACCATGAGAGTAAAACCGGTCGTTTTTTTCAGCTCCTATGCGTACATTACCGGAGATGTTGGCTCCGGTTTGGTCGGTGTAACGTTGGACTGTTTTCCACCAACCGGAAACTGACGGCGGCTTGGAATCGACGGCGGAGATTGAGTTGATGAACTCCCGGATAATTCTTTTCTGAGATTTGCCCCATCGGCCGTACCAAATGGGGTAAACGGTGATGTTAGCAGTGAGAACAGGACCCATGTGGTATTTTAACTGGATTAAGTCCGATGAGCCTTCATACTTTTTGGATGGGCTGTACAATAAATCGGTGGTGTTGGGCTTTTGGTTGGCCCATGGACGCCACCCATTAACTGGGGAAGTTAATAAGAGTAGGAAAATTCCGGTGAGATGATAGAAAGTCCCCGGAAAATATGATCGGTGACACTGGTCCATGGTCATGTGGAGTCGTAGTTGGTGTTATGACAGTAAGAGTGGAGTGAACACTGAAAGGGTGTATTTATTTGCATGAAAGGAGTGAATAAATACTTACTTTAGTACTTATTTTTTTCGTTTTGCGTTTGATATTTATATTGAAATTCGATTAACTTAAAAATAAATGATACTTAAAAACACAATTCATAGTCAAAAATTTGAATTCAAGCTCTTTAATTAAAAGAGATTATATATATTTCACAGTAATTTTCTATTTTTATTTCAATATTTTATTGTATTGTATCACATTCTATTATGCGAGTTTAGATATTGGTGCTAACTGCTAACTTGTTGTAGGGTGATAATGGAAAACAGGTGTTTTCTTTAAAATGTAGTTGGAGAAGTGGGGTAGGCCTGCCTAAGAAAGGGATGGGAGCCAGAATCAGTGACTGATCTTATGATTAATAATGGAGCCAGAAATTTACCGAAAGACGTTTAACTTCTATACATTATATAATTTTTGATTAAAAAAAATATGCACCAAACTATTTTAACCTGAGATGACTGCTGGTAATTTGAACTGATCATGTCCGATGAGTCATTAACTTTGGTCTGTGTTGCCATAGCTACAGCCTATATGTTTTTAAAATTTCGTTTTAGTCCGATGAATTTTGGTTAAAAGTAAAAGTTCAATTTAGAAAAATCAAGCATGTATTGATTTCTGTTTTTTTTTTCTTCAAATCTATGCTTGCTTTAACTAATAAATCAATTTAACCTTTTAATAAGTTTTAAAGAGAGATAAAACAATAATTTAATCAAATAGTTCTTGTGATTTCAACGAGGGATATCGGATATTAGCACTACTTGATCTATCTTTAGCTATATTTTTCTTTATTGCAAATTTTCGAGGTGTTCAAACTTTATTCATGTTAAAAAGAAATAAAATAATAATTTCGTCAAATAGCTCTTGTGATTATAATGAGGGATAACGAACCCATTTATTTGGGCAAGTCATAACTTGTTAATTTATTAACTCAATCCAAGTTGACGGACATATAACTTATATTAATTTAACCTAATTTGTCCTGTTCAAACTCTCGTTACAGTTTTGCAAAGGAGATGATGAACATGCGATTTTGAAAAATGAAATTCCAAGTACTAAAACTTTTTTGATTCCAGTGTAAATCTTCTTTTGTTGATTTCTCCAAGTTTTTTTCGAGAAAAACAATCCCCAAGATTACAACTTTGTAACATACTCCTCTTTTTCTCTTTTTTTTTTTAATGAAGAAAACATCAAATTTAAAGTATAAAATTAAGAGTCTATTTTCTCTCATAAAAAAATTAACACCAAAAGGGTATAGCTTTAAAATGCTTTATCGGCATTCAAGTCTCAAGGAACAATATACATCGAAGCAATGCATGATAAAATTTCTCAGATTAAAGAGTTATATTCTATGTATTTTTAGTTTTAAGTTAACAAGAGTAAATTTTTTTTTTATTTTTTTAAATTTCATGTCAAGTTAAAATCAAACATACAAATTAAAACGAATGCAACAATGATTCATGTTCAATTAAGAAGAACTGACATATCAACAAATTCATCAGTCTATTTCATTAAATTATACGAGTAATTAATTAACGAACCTTCTACTACATGTAATGTACACGAATGTACAATTACTCAAATCAAATATGAAATCTTTACATATCACCGTAAGATCATTTTCATTCAATATTTTGTTGGTAAGGTCAATTCAAAGATAATTTGTTTATATTGGGGCTTTAATATATTATATGTTTGTATAGTACATGATGACTTGTTAAATTTGGTAACAAAATCAGTATATATATAGCTAACCTTAGTGATAATCCAAAAAAAATCTGGTGTTAGTTAGACAGTTCACTCCGTACTCTTACCACATTTCACTAAGGTCAGAAATTGATATGATTTTCTTCTAGTACTATACGTTACCATGTTCTTTCCACTACCTTAAACAAACATGCCCTACCATTGGTACGTAACTCAGATTGCAAATCAATATACTGTATGCTTTTAACACGCCTAACGTTCAACGCTCGAAGCTTACCTAAAAGTTCTTACTATCTTATTATATTATAAATTTAAAAATTAAAAATCGATAAGGGCATATATAGTATTGATTTTTAAAACACCGGTACAGATAGACATTACAATAAGAAGAAAAAAGTTGCTATGTTTCAATTTCACTTGCCTATTTTGTACTATATTGTTAGCAGGGACCAATATGCAACTTGTACAAAAGCATTATACATTTGACATATTATGCAGTTGGAACTGTCACTCATGGTGGTCCAACTCTAAACACAAATTCCCTCCCTCCCCATTTACGCCCTGTTCATTATATACATACTTCATTTAAGAAAAAAAAATGGAAGTTTAAGTAGTATTATTTAAAGTAAAATTATTTATAAATACTAAAAAAAAGTGCTGCCAAACTTTTTTAGATTACGAAAGAAAAATATGTGATATAAAATGACAATGGAATAATAAGTTAAAGGCTTGGGCAACAATAGAAAACATAGACGTAGCATTGATTAAAGCTAAATTATTTCTAAATATTAAAATGTCATTTAAAAAAAGAAAAGAAAAGTGGAATAATAAGGTAAAGACTTTGGAAGGGTAGACGTTGTCGAAATAATTTGCATAAATTAAAACAATACTTTATTAACTTAAGAAGTAGTGTTGTCAAAAAAGCTCAATTTAGTCTCATCCAATTCAAGTTGCGCAGATTAAGAAATTTAATGGGATAAGATGGATCGATCCTTCATTTGAAAGGGTTTGAAATGGCCAATTCAACTTAACTCTAGAACATACTCTAGACAATAAAATTCACGTCGAGAAAACAATAATCAAGAACGGAAAATTATAGCAACAATCGTATTTATTATTTCAAAGTGCGAGTGTTACAATCTCTATGATTCCTCTGAATTCGCCTTTTCAAATATGATTCAAGGGCTTTAAAGCTTGATCTTGAATCTTTGATGACTTTAAACTTTATCTTGATCTTGACTTTTGCTTGAATTCAAGGGCTTCGGGCTTGTTCTTGAACCTGATAGTCTTGATCTTGATCGTTCTTGAACTTAAATGCTTGAATTCTCAAACTTGTAGCTTTATAGAGAATTTTATGGCGTTTGTACCACAGATTTTCTCTACCTTCTTGTTTAGAATTTTCTGTCTTCTTTCTGAATTATGAAGACCCCTATTTATAGTTTTAAAATAGGGGAGTTGTGATTGGAATAGGATTTTCTTCGGCCAATCAAATTTAAGTGACATGACATATGGGCTTTATGAAGCAGGCTTTAATTAAATTCATTTTTTGAATTTAAATAATTAACTCAATTATATCAATCCATAATATTTATTTGGACTAATATATTAATGAATTTAATATAATCCGAATCATTTTATAAATTTATATTTAATAAATTTAAATGATTACACATACTAGAAGGGTCGTGGGCTGAATCGAGCTACCCCTCTTAAAAAAAAAATTCCAATTTAAAATTTTGTAATATATATATATATATATATATAACATAGATTATACAAAAGGTTAGTGGTGCTTCAAATTATAATTTCATATATGAAAGATATAACATCAAGAAAATGAAAAGATTTTTATATTAAATGTGGCAAACAAGTAATTTTAATAAGTTCAGATAAAATTTAGCAAAAAAACAAATTTGTATAAAACAATTATAGATTAAAGATTTACTTGTTTTAAGTCAAATTAAGTACTCCCTCTGTTTTAATTTACGTGACACATTTCGGATTTCGAGATTCAAATAAGTCTATTTTTGACCGTAAATTTTTCCTATATCTTTTAAATATTTTGAATTATCAATTATTGAGACTTATAGTACTTTTTATGTAGTTTACAAATATATAAATTTCATTTTTAAAAAATTGAAAATTTCATGAGCAAATTCTCGGTCAAACTTAAACTGTTTGACTCTCAAAAAACGAAATGTGTCACATAAATTGGGACAGAGGGAGTAATATCTTTGGCCCATGGTCCAATCGCCACCTCGATCCAACTTCGATTAAGCCTCAAGACCCAATGACTTACTTACACTGGACTTATAAGCCACAATTATAAATAGATTTGAAAAATCTTACCCCTATTCTACTTTAATTGCGGGTTAAAGTGAGTCAAATCTATTTTGACGGCTCTATTACGAAGTTACAAATTCATATGAAAAGATATATTAATTAAGTAATACAAATTTACTTAGAAAAGCACATTGTCTTCAGAAGAACAGGGTGAAAGGTAGTTAATCATTGCCGTTAATCACGGCGTGAATTGCGCCGGACCTGATGATTTTTGTGATTTCTTTAGCAATTTAAGCAGAAAAAGGGAATCTCATATGGATGTGAATGATTAAAGAGGGCAAAAACAGGATAAACAAGTAAAATAATGTTCTCACTGTTCAACATTATATGTTACTATTGGTATTGGATTAATAAGTGAGTGAAATCTCTAAATTGGAAAGTTAAGGAATATATAAGTTTTTTTTGTTCTAATTTAAATAAATTCAGATTGAATTGAATTTTTAGTTTCAATTTCCAATTAATTGGCTTGGATATTTTTTATTTTCGATTTGATTTTTAGCCTTTAAGTAGGTCGTAGCAATTAATATCTTCAATTCACATAATAGTTTGCTCCTTAGGATGTAAGACTTTTTATAATTAAGGGAAAAAGGGTCTGATATACCCTTTAGACCATCTCCAATCCACCTCTATTTTACTCGCATTCTCTTATATTTGGAAGTAAAATAGAGAATGGGCACTCTAACCCATCTCTATATTACTCTCTATTCTTCATATTTAGAGAGGTGAATAGTAGTTCTCCAAATTTGGAGAACTATTATTCACACTCTCTATTTCACATTTTCATTATTTTATTATTATTTCTATTACTTTCTAATTAACATATTATTTTACATATAATGTCATTACTTAAATATCTAAATATTCATACTTCTTTTTAAATGTAAGATAACATTTTTAAAATATATTATTTAATATATACTACTTTCATTCCGAATTAATAGTAGTTTAATTTTTTCTAATTTTCGTCAATAATATAATTAGATTTTATTATTAATTTTCACTATAAAGAATACACAAAATTAAAATGATAAGATGAAAAATTTACTTTAAAAATACAATACATAATATGACAATTTAAATACAAGATAACAATACAATACATAACATAATAATTTAAATACAAGATAAAATACAATACACAACATAATAATTAATTCGCGATGAAACAAGAATCAAGCCAAAAAGATGTTGAACATGCACATTCAGAGTTTTACAATCACGTTTTGCAATTATTAAAGGACCGTCACGTTTTTCGAGAAAGGAAGTGCTACATGATATATTGACTACATGTATTATACTGCATAACATGATAATTGAGGATGAACATAATCTTAATGCACCAATTCAAGATGTTGTAGAGCCTCCAACTGCAACGACATAAATGGTGGTAGATGAAAATCTCTGTTTTGAACAATTTTTAGCTAGACATAAAAAATTAAGGACAAAAATGCTCATTTTGAACTCCGTAATGCATTAATAGAGCATTTATGGGAGCAATGTAATAATTTCGAAAATTGAGTGTTTATGTAATTCTATTTCACTTTTATTTGAATTTTTCCATTAATTTGTATATTATATAATATTATCTTGCAATTTATGTTATTTAAAAATTTAGAATAAAATATAATTTTATATTAAATAAAAAATTTGAAAAAATAAAATTTATATCACATGAAAATTATATAAAATAATTATTGGGAAAAAGAAATAAGGATTTATATTATGGAATAAGAAAATAAGAATGAAATAGAAATAATAATATAATATTAAGGAGAGAAAAAAAGATTCTTTTTTTAGAGAATAAAATAGAGAATTGGGTCGGAGTTGGTTATCTGAAAAAATAGAGAACTCTATATTTGGAGAATAAATTAGAGTGTAGGATTGAAGATGCCCTTAACTTTACCATTTAGAGATGATATATCACTCGTTATGAAAATGACTCATATATACCTTTATCGTTATGTAAATGACTCACATATACCCTTACGGTTAAAAAAGGAGCTCACATATACCATTCATCTAATGGAAGTGAAAAAATTAGTTTTAAATTTATTTTTTTGACTTTAATTTTTTTAAAAATTCATGTAGGGTATATATGATCCTTTAGAAAAGTTCAAGGTATATTTTAATTTTGTTTTCGTACATAAATTATTTTTTGACTTCTGTGATTATCATTGTTTGAGTTTTTTTTCTTTCATTCTTTACTGTAAAGGAAAAAAATTTAAAAATATTTTTTTGCGGCTATATTGTAATTTTGTTGTTGTCACGATCCAGGGATACACCCTAGATGTAACATGACACATAGAACCCTGAATGATTTCATGTAAGCCACTTAGCATATCATAACATAAGATAATAGAAAAGTGCGGAAATTTTAAATTTTTTTCCATACAATCGAAGTCTTTTAAAAACAAGCGGAAGTCTATAATACTTTGTCTCAAACCATCTAATACAACTTGAATGAATCTTTGGGACACAGCCCATACAAAAGTCTAAAACATAAAATATAGGCATAATGGAAAGGTGGTCAAATCCTTGATGCTATGAAGACTTACCAAGTCTTTAATCCTTGCTATACTATGAACTTATCCTCAGTGATGGAACTCAAAATCGCCGAACCCTACATTTGATAAAAATATAGGCAAGAATATGTGTTAGTACAAAATGTACTAAATATGATAGCTAGCATAACATCATAAGAGCATAACAACATAGTCATAAGCATAATCTCCAATATAGACACAATATAAACATTAGTCAACATAAGGCATAATCCATAAACATATGAGATACATCATATTCATAAGCATAGCCATTACTTAGGTCTTCATAACATAAGAAAACTATTATTCAAGTAACCTCAAAGCATACTTATGCAATGCATGAATAAGACCCCATAATCTCACCCACACTAAGCATCACTTTTAGGTCATCATATTCATACTTACCATCCTTGGATCTCATCCTTAGCTTAGACCTCATAGACAAGAGAATCTTCACCTTTAGTCTTACATATCATGGAAGGCAACTATAGCAACAATCTAAGCTAAGCATACTACATATAAGAGACACACTTCATAAGTAGCTACAAGTCATACTTGTGCGATGCATGAATAAGACCCACTAATCCTATCCATATTAAGTACCACTTTAGGCCATCATACATAAATGATTACTATTTATCATTTCTAAATTACCAAGGAATAGCACCCTATTAGGCTAGACCAAGCTACCAAAGGAATAACATCATACTAGGCTAGACCAAGCTACCATGGAAAGCATACTATCATGCAAATACAAGCTATTCAAGAAAGGGTATTATTTTTCCATCCTAGCTACCAATGAAATGATTTGGTCCAACCAAGTCATGCTACCATGCAAGGATTCTATGATGCTAATGCAAGCTACCTTTATGAAGAGTGTGGTTTCTCAATCTAAGGCAACCATGAGGTCTTATACTCAAGCTACCATGAAATGGTCTTGTCTTACCAAGTTAAGTTATTCATGAAGAGGTTTCATAACACAACTTCAAGCTAACATAACTAAGCATGCTTTGATTCATTTTAGGTGAGCAAACCTTTCAACCTAGAATCATTCTATGTGAGAGAACCTTTCATCTCCTATCATATTCATGCCTAAGTGTGTATATGAGAATATCCTTTCAACAACACAACAACATATCATGATCATAGACACTTCACTCTCAAAGTGTTCTTAAAGCATATACATAGGTTTTATAAGAACATACATAATCTCATACTTTACCTCCTTAAGGCTTCTAAACTCCCTTTTAATCATCATATCTAGAATTCTACATTAGACATGGATATCATCATAACTCAAGTGATTCTATCACTTCATACATTCAATCATTCGTAAGGTAGATTAGGTGGGTATAGTCTTTCCATAACAATTCTATCTAATAGTCTACCATTATCATATAGGCTTCATTCTTAAAGCCTTAACATACATAATTCATCATATTGGCTTTACTTTCAAAACCCTAGTAATCAACATTCATGACTACAAGCCTTACTCTCAATGCTTTACTTCTTACAATCATCATACATACTTAGATTACAAGGCATTCTAATCACATGCTTCATTCTTAAGTGATTCTAATCATATATCATCATAAAGGTTCAATCTTAAGCTTTACTAGTCATGATCCATCACATATACATTATTCTAATTCAATTCATGTCTACTTGTTTTTATTCTTAAACAATTACTATACATATCACCAATTCTAGAAGATCATCTATGAATCCTCAATTTCCCTTCACAAGGCATAAAACCACATTACTTCAATTTCATCAATTAGACTAGGGTTAGCCATAGAAAACATGTAATTTCATCATAATAACATGATTCACTACTTATTCAATCATAAACAATAAATATCCACTCAATTAGATTCATAATCAACTTAACCCACAATATTGGAAAGAACCCTAACTTGAATTGGGGATTTCATCTTCACAATTGTGGAATAACTAGGGGACTCCATGGATGGAAGAATTTATGGATGAATAAGCTATCATACCTTGATTATAAAGCCCTCACAAAGCTTGAAAGATTGAATAAATTTGACCTAGCTTTGACCCTTCTTCTTCTTCCTTTTCCCCTTCCCTTTCCCATTCTCATTCTCATTCTCCTTCTTGGAGGAATTTGACCTAGCTTTGAGCCTTCTTCCTCTTCTTCTTCTTCCCCTTCCCCTTCTCATTCTCCTTCTCCTTCTCCTTCTCTTTCTTGGAGGAATTTGACCTAGCTTTGACCCTTCTTCCTCTTCCTCTTCCCCTTCCCCTTCTCCTTTTCCTTCTCCTTTTCCTTCTCCTTCTCCTTCTTCTTCTTCTTCTTTTTAGAGAGAGGATTTTTTGGAGAGAATTGAGTTGTTTTTAGTGAGTTAAAATAATGACTAGGATCAATGAATTTAAGGGTCTAAAGGCTTTATATAGGTGGTCTCAGTAAGGTTAAAACGACACCACTTAACCCCTAATTAATTCCAGAAAAATCCATTAGTCCATCACTTAACCGTTTAAACATGACCACTGGTCCACCCACGGGGTGGACCCACGAGGCATGCTGGCCATCCGTGGGTGGAGTCCTGCAATATGTTTCTGGGACCTTGACCCACGACCTCTCACCCACGGGGAGTGGGTCCTTTTCGTGGGTGCACTACCTTGATGTTCTAACCCAAAATCCTTTATTTTAAGTACGGGAAGCTAAATTCACGACTCTAACCCTAACGTCAAGCTCTAGTTTATCCTACTAGTTTCCGGGGTGTTACAATATCTCCCCCTTAGGAACATTCGTCCTTTAATGACATTCTAGGCACTTCTTAAGATCACGACTCTAGACTAACAACCCATTATCCATGCAACACATCTAAATGCACAAAACCAAGGAGGAAAACATCAACTCTAAGCTAAACATACTCAATGCAACATAAGAAAGTAGGAACTACATCTAATATCCCAAAATGCATGAAATTCTACATCTACTCATATTCAAGGAGGTACTACCATCTCCGGGCTAAAACATGCTCAACATACACTTATGGAGCCTATATGCAATCTATACCCATACCATACATCCAAAGAGGAATCTCTCAACTCCAAGTTAGGACATGTTCATCAATTCATCTCATGAAGTCTATAGACAACTCTACTCAAAGCACTACAACATGAGGAAAAATAATGCACATAAGTCATTTCTATCAAGACCTAAGCTTTTTCATGAACATGCATATAAAGAAATCACGACCACACATAAACACACAATAACCTTGCTATCTGGCACCCCATCTCCCCCTTGGGAGTAAGCCTAGGTAGACCTTCTAAGCACCATCACCTAAGATTTCACATCCATCACACATGATGATTCTAAACTATGGTGAACTATACTACTACCCTTTATAGGAGCCTACTAGTTGAATATCTCTAGGCATCTTCCAAACACCCTATTCATCACATCTCTACCACATACCCAAAGCTCAAAATGGTCAAGTAGGGTTCTACCATCACTAACATAAAACAACAATGAAGCCCATTCATACTAAAGACCACATCAAAGTCTAGTATATCAAGTCACAAAAGAAAAACAAGTACAAAATCTGTTAAATCATAAAACACATACCGGTAGCAACATAAGGAGGTCACTTTTGTTCATCTCTAGATTGAAAAGAATATAATATATTCCTCTTTGGAGCATCCCCATCCGAACCACTAGGAGCAACTTGCTTACCCTCTCTTCTCGTAGCATTTGCCTTTAGGCAATCTCTCATCTTGTAGTCACTTTCACCACAACTAAAACAACCCTCTTTACTGGCCAAACATCTACCCTCATGTCTCTTTCCACACCTAGCACAAGTAGGCCACATAGATTCATTACCAATTCTGGGTGGCTTAGGGTTAGACACCCTTTCTTCTTTATACTTAGAAGCCTTAGAAAAATCTTGTCTGAAAAACTTTTGTCGATTCTTAGAGCGACCATGTCCATCGGACCCATTATGAAATGACTTTTCATCTTCCATTCTAGACCTCTTTTTCTCCCTAGATTTTTCTTCTTTGAGATTTGACTCATCAATTTGTTGAGCATACACCATAAGACGTGAGATATCCATATCACCAACAAGCATAGCCGTACGACGTTCTTTTGCTACTAAGTCGGACACTCCCATCATAAACTTATTCATCTTAGCCCTCGAGTCCGCCACTAAAGTTGGAGCATACTTGGATAGTTAGGTAAATTTCAAGGCATACTCCTTAACACTCATGCTACCTTGCCTAAGGTTAATGAACTCTTGCATTTTAGCCTCCCTCAACTCTAGGGGAAATAACCTATCAAGAAACGCCAACTTAAACACTTCCCACTCTATGTGGCCTTCTTCTACCGGTCTACTCTTTTTCCATTGATTGTACTACACTTGAGCAACACCTTTTAATTGGTAAGCGGCTAGCTCCGCTTTCTCTATCGAAGTCACCCCCATAATAACAAGTACTTTATAAACCTCATTTATAAACTCCTTAGGATCCTCTTCCACTTTGGAGCCACAAAACTCCAGAGGGTTCATCCTCATAAAATCCCTCACTCTTAAAACAACAGAATTCACATTAGGGTTCAACGACGCTACCACCTCTCTATTGACTTGGGCTATCACGGCTTGAGCTAACATTTCAATAGCCGACCTAAACTCTGCATTAGTCACATTTTCCCTTGTATGGTCAATTGGAGCTTGGGGACGACCTTGGAGAGGAACCACTTGCTCCACATTGTCTCCTTCATTCCTTCTAGCATTTGCCCTTGTATTAGCCATGCCCTGAAAACTAACAAGCATGGACTAGGAGAAAGAACTTATAGAGTTAAACTCTATGGCACGACTTAGAGAATGAAAAAGTGAGATTTCCTAATCATCTAATAGCTTCCCATTCAGAAATGTGGCGCGCTTCAAACTTATGAACAAGACTCTACTAGACGTGGTTTGAGATGTCCTAGAACCATTCTAAAACCTTGTGCTCTGATTACTATGTTTGCACGACCCATGGGTACACCCTAGATGTAACATGACACATAGAAGCCCAAAGGATTTCATGTAAGCCATTTAGCATATCATAACATAAGATAATAGAAAAGTGCAAAAATTTTAAAATATTTTCCATAAAATCGAAGTCTTTTAAAAACAAGCGAAAGTCTATAATACTTTGTTTCAAACCATCTAATATAACTTGAATGAATTTTTGGGATGCAGCCCATACAAAAGTCTAAAACATAAAAGATAGGCATAAGTAAAAGGTGATCAAATTCTTGATGCTATGAGGACTCACCAAGTCTTTAATCCTTGCTATACTATGAACTTATCCTTGGAGATGAAACTCAAAATTGTTGAACCCTACATTTGATACGAATGTAGGCAAGAGTATGTGTGAGTACAAAATGTATTAAATATGATAGCTAGCATAACATCATAAGAGCATAACAACATAGTCTTAAGCATAATCTCCAATATAGACACAATATAAACATTAGTCAACATAAGACATAATCCATAAACATAGGAGATATATCATATTCTTAAGCATAGCCATTACTTAGATCTTCATAACATAAGAGAACTACTTCTCAAGTAACCTCAAAGCATACTTGTGCAATGCATTGATAAGACCTCATAATCTCACCCACACTAAGTATCATTTTTAGGTCATCATATTCATACTTACCATCCTTGGATCTCATCCTTAGCTTAGACCTCATAGACAATGGAATCTTCACCTTTAGTCCAACATATCATGGAAAGCAACTATAGCAACAATCTAAGCTAAGCATACTACATAGAAGAGACACATTTCATAAGTAGCTTCAAGTCATACTTGTGCAATGCATGAATAAAAACCCATAATCCTATCCATACTAAGTACCACTTTAGTCCATCATACATAAATGATTATTATTTATTATTTCTAAACTACCAAGAAATAGCACCCTATTATGCTAGACCAAGCTACCAAAAGAATAACACCATACTAGGCTAGACCATTCCACCATGGAAAGCATACTATCATGCAAGTCCAAGCTATTCAAGGAAGGGTATTATTTCTCCATCCTAGCTACCAATGAAATGATTCGGCCCAACCAAGTCATGCTACCATTCAAGCATTCTATGATGCTAGTGCAAGCTACCCTTAGGAAGAGTGTGATTTCTCAATCTAAGGCTACCATGAGGTCTTATACTCAAGCTACCATGAAATGGTCTTGTCTTACCAAGTCAAGCTATTCATGAAAGGGTTACATAACACAACTTCAAGCTAACATAACTAAGCATGCTTTGATTCATTTTAGGTGAGCAAACCTTTCAACCTAGAATCATTCTATGTGAGAGAACCTTTCATCTCCTATGATATTCATGCCTAAGTATGTATATGAAAATATCCTTTTAACAACATAACAACATATCATGATCATAGACACTTCGCTCTCAAAGTATTCTTAAAGCATATACATAAGTTCTATAGGAACATGCGTAATCTCATACTTTATCTTCTTAAGATTTCTAAACTTTCATTTAATCATCATATCTAGAATTCTACATTAGACATGAATATCATCATAACTCAAGTGATTCTATCACTTCATACATTCAATCATTCATAAGATAAATTAGGTGGGTAAAGTCCTTCCACAACAATTCTATCTAATAGTCTACCATTATCATATAAGCTTCACTCTTAAAGCCTTAACATACATAATTCATCATATTGGCTTTACTTTCAAAACCCTAGTAATCAACATTCATGACTACACGCCTTACTCTCAAAGCTTTACTTCTTAGAATCATCATATATACTTTAGATTATAAGGCATTCTAATCACATGCTTCATTCTTAAGTGATTCTAATCATATATCATCATAAAAGTTCAATCTCAAGCTTTACTAGTCATGATCCATCACATATGCATTATTCTAATTCAATTCATGTCTACTTGTTTTTATTCTTGAACAATTACTATACATATCACCAATTCTAGAAGATCATCTATGAATCCTCAATTTCCCTTCACAAGGCATAAACCCACATTACTTCAATTTCATCAATTAGACTAGGGTAAGCCATGGAAAACATGTAATTTCATCATAATAACATGATTCACTGCTAATTCAATCATAAACAATCAATATCCACTCAATTGGATTCATAATCAACTTAATCCACAATATTGGAAGGA
This sequence comes from Solanum stenotomum, assembly GCF_019186545.1. NCBI lineage: Eukaryota > Viridiplantae > Streptophyta > Magnoliopsida > Solanales > Solanaceae > Solanum > Solanum stenotomum. The sequence goes on along the minus strand of NC_064289.1, from coordinate 23,201,430 downwards.
ACCCTAACTTGAATTGGGAATTTCATCTCACAATTGTGTAATAACTAGGGGACTCCATTGATGGAAGAATCCATAGATGAATAAGCTTTCATACCTTGATTATAAAGCCCTCACAAAACTTGGATGATTGGAGGAATTTGACCCTTCTTCTTCCCATTCTCTTTCTTGGAGGAATTTGACCTAGCTTTGACCCTTCTTCCCCTTCTCCTTCTCCTCCTCCTCTTTCTTCTTCTTCTTCTTCTTCTTGGAGGAATTTGACCTAGCTTTGACCATTCTTTTCGTTCCTCTTCTCCTTCGCCTCTTTCTTCTTCTTCTTCTTCTTCTTAGAGAAAAGATTTCTTGGAGAGAATTGGGTTCTTTTTGGTGAGGTGAAATAATGACTAGGATCAATGAATTTAGGGATCTAAAGGCTTTATATAGGTGGTCTTAGTAAGGTTAAACGACGCCACTTAATCCTTAATTAATTCCAGAAAGTTTCATTAGTCCATCACTTAATCGTTTAAACATGCCCACTGCCTCACCCACGAGACCACACTCACGAACAGTGGGTGGACCCACGAGGTGTGTTGGTCATCCGTGGGTGGAGTACTCTTGCAATATGTTTCTGGGACCCTGACCCACGACCCCTCACCCACGGGTCCCTTTCGTGGGTGCACTGCCTTGGGGCAGTTTTTCTTTGGGAGCTTGCTAGGGTCCTCCTCAAGGACCCTTGGTTGGTCCTTGAGGAGTCGTACCTTGACATTTTAACACGAAATTCTTCATTTTAAGTACGGGAAACTAAATTCATGACTCTAACCCAACATCAAGCTCTAGGTTAGCCCACTAATTTTTGGAGTATTATAGTTTCTGTATTGTAAAAAAAAAAAAATTGGACATATAATAAAGGAAAAAGAGTCAAAAATATCCCTTGTTTTTTTTTTAATGGTTGACTATGCATTTGTCGTTAAAATAAAGTTATTTTTATCTATCTATCGTTACTAATTTTATCATGTATATCTCTCAATTGGATGAAAAGCCCCAAATCAATTAAATTACCCAAAAAAAAATTATTTGAACCCGACCCACTAAACCATATGAGTTCATACCAAATTAAATCCCCAAATCCATCTCTTCAATCTTCTTGCTGAAATATACTCACCAACACACCCAATTGCATCAACAACAATTTCAAATCCCCAATATCCACCAAGCTCCACACAACTCAAAAATGGCATCAACTCTGATTTTTGCACCAACTTTCCAAGGTCTCAACCTCTCAATAAACCAACAGACTCTTCCCTCTTTCTCAACAACCTGATCGCCTTCATACCCATGACCAAAAAAACCCGAAATCTCGCTGTGAAAGCTAATTTTAACCCACCACAGTTTGAAAACAAATTATCTACCATTAGTAATCTTTATGTCTTACAGTCTAAAAGGGGGAAATAATTGAGAATTATAATTATACCTAAATCAGTTATTATTTTCAACTTATAAAAATATTTCAGAAATTCTAACAAAGAAGGGATGGAGGAGATGTTGGAAAGACAATATCTGAATGAATTTGTGAGAAATTATCTTCGACAGTGCTCTTGTCGTCAAAGTCTTCATTCGAATTTTTCGAAACACATTAGGGAGGACACCATGTTTCTGATTCGCTGGTGGTGCTGGCTGGACAGTGAAGGTGAAAAGGGGAAGACCAGAGGAGAAGGGGAAACGGGAGAGAGAAGGGAGAGGTTCGCCGGTGGGGCGGTAGCTGGGCTAAGTTGCCCGACTGCGTTTGCTGGTGGAGCGGCGGACAGAGCTGTGTAGGTGACGAGGTGTTGTGTGGGGCGTGAGAGGCTAATGTGCGGCGGTATTGTTAGAAATTGGAATTGATTTTGGGATTTGGGGTTTTGGACATAATTATTAAAAAGAAAGTAAAAAAAAAGTTATCAATCAAGGTAAAAGCAATGAGTTATGTGATTAAGTGAGTCAGATCGGGTTTAAATTGGGTAATTTAAGTAAAATTGAGTAATTTTAGTTGATTTGGGGATTTTCATTCAATTGAGGGGCACAAATGATGAAATTAGTAACGACAGAAGTAAAAATAACTTCATTTTAACGGTAAAAACATAATCAATCAATAAAACAAAGTTGAGATGTATTTTTGACCCCTTCCCTATAATAAATTTTACAAGAAAATTAGTAAAACGTAAATAAATTGACCATTAAAATAATAATTTAATTATTTGTTGAAAAAAAAGGTAAAAAAATATATGTGAGGAGAATCAAATATATCCCATATGGATTATAGTTTTTTTTAAAAAAATAATTAAAAAATTAAATTAAAATTATTTTTTTTTCACTTTTGTTGGAGGAAACAAGTATATTTGAGTCATTTGTATAACCGTAGGGGTATATATGAGCCACTTTCATAACAAGATGTATGTTGACTTTAAATAACAAAGTTGAGGGGTATATCAAATCATTTTTTCTATAATTAATACGGATTGAGGTCATCCTGTTATTCATATCATGTAATTTTATGGTAGACTTCATACTATAATTAATAGATAGGGTCCTAAGATACTAATCTATTGGACCTTGAAAAATGAACTTATTAGTATTAAACATATATGATTTAGAGTCCGATAGAACTGAATATAAGATAAAAATTTCAAATATCTGAAAATCTATAAGTCTGATATTCATAAATTTTAAAAATAAAATCTAAAATCCAATTCATAATTCAAAAATTGCATATCCATAAAGTTGAGATTTCTTGTTGGCCAAAACTATGCCCAGCTCTGTATGTGCCTTGGAAAAACATTCGACTTGTCTACTAGTATCTCAAGTTGTAATGTTGTCCTTGTTGGGATATATACTATTAACCATGTGTTAAGAAATAATATTTATTATAGAATAAATATTTTCTCAATTTTAATAGATCATATATTTGTTTATGGTGTCTGTGTACTTATATAGTAGATGATTTAGTGTGTAGAGTTTTAGCTTATACACAGAGAATTAAATCATTGGTTCTTATAAGTATAAAGTTTTTTGTTCACAATCTAGGATGGAAATTGGACATGTCATCGGTACGATTGTAGCACAAGATTATATGTAATTTATCTTGATTATGGGAACGGTATAGTTCCAACTTCTTGTGCTAGTGCATTTTGTATGTATTGAACGGGACCAAGTAGAGATAGTTGTTTTAGACTGACTGACAAAACATATTCTCTAAACTATTAAATGTACTTATATTCTTAATCCTGATATAACTATTATGATCTGTATATATTAATTATCGTTTTGATTTATTAAAAGGTGAGATTCTGAGATGAGTAAATATGTCTGGTAAGTTGGATGATAATAATATATATTGGTGAAATAATAAGTTAGTTGATGGAATCCATGTCTCGTTATAGAGATTGATTGATATGCCTTTTTGAGAAACTTATAAGTTTTCATCGTGTCAAACCTTGCAAGTGGATTTATGAATCCGACACATGAAATAAGTTAAGTAGTGCTCTAAAGGAAATTAATCATTAAGTTAAATTCGTCAGTAATTTAATTTATTGATTAGTATCTGAAATCTTAACATGGGAAATTACATAAGTGTTTAATGGAGAATTACGAAATATAAATAGAGGAGTGCAATTACGAATTTTTAGTGGAATGATTTGTAATTTATCATGGTAAGAATAATTCAAATTTATTATTTGGAATTATTTCCATAATAGAAAGTCTCAGTAATTAATTCCGTGGTCCCTCCAGTGCCCATATTTAACTAGAACTCAGAATCCTATTTCTTAGGGGAAAAGGAGTAGGCGTGTGTTTTCTTCTCCTTTTTGGATTAGGGAAGAAATCTCTATAAATAGAGATTCTCCTAACCTAGAAAAAGAATGATTAGTTTTCTATTCATACTTGCCCACCCAAGTATTGAGAGAGTTCATATGTGAACTTGGGATCACTGAAGAAGACCATAGATGTTGTCTATCTTGTGGATTTGCTTGAAGATCCGTCTAACTTGGAGATTCGCTTGAAGGTATCTGCTCACGCTTCAAGAGGTATTTATCAAATTAAATTCAACAAGTTTATGTGTTTTAGCATGATTATGTGTTAAGCAGTAAAATTATGATATGCTTCCGCTGTGCATATATGTTTTCCAACAGTCCTCAATTCTAATTTCTAACATATACTTTGAGTTACCGTCAACTATGTAAGGTAATCCCTTATTCTCAGTTCACGCCAGAATGTAAAATAATTCTTTCTCAAACAATCACATCCCCTTTTTCTCAATTATAAGTCATTGTTTCAAGATTATTCAAAGTTTGGCTGCCTTTTAATATGGAAATAAAATTTGAAGAAAATTACTAGTAGCTAAATCACGAAAAATTCCTTAAATATGTATGTACTTATCCTGCAAACAATAGAAAAATATTAGCTAACACAACTAACAATATTTATATATATATGTAGAATGATGTCATTGAACATTGTACTTTAGGGCTCGAGTGAAGCTTTTGTATTGATTGGTATCACAATTTTTTACCTATAAATGAGTAATAATTTTAACCCAATTATAAATTAAAGGATTGGATTCCAAATATACGAAAGATAATATACTGATATTCTTATGCCCCAAGCTTTTCATATTTTATAAAGTCTTAAATCTCAAGTATTTCTATACATATACGTCTCCTGATCATAAATATATCAGGAACACTTAAACATCACTGGTCCAGTGCACCTACTTATCATCAGAGTTTTATTGCTTCATACAACTTTCTTGACTTTCTTTACTGTCTTCGTTTAGTTCCTTAATACATTCACAAACATATTTGATTACTTTGACTTCATTACATATTTAATTGTACTGTTTTCTCGATAAACATGTAGTTCACACTTCAAGACACAGAAAAATTTATGTGACATCCTAGCATAGAATTTTTCACATCAATAAAATATAGAGATATTTGATATATAATTAAGTAGGTCTTACATCTTAGTAACACAGTAAAGTCATGTAGATTTAGGCCTAGAACAATCAATATTACTAGTAGATTGGACCAATGTTTTACTTGTATATATTTAAACTCAATGACATTGTATTGAAGTTTCACTTATATAAATTTTGTAATAATATAATTTCATAGTTAGTATTGGAAAATAATAAAGTAAATCTATAGGTGATATGTGGAATTAAGAGGTAATTTCAGTTCAAATAAACAAATAAAACTATAATTTCATGGATAGTACCTAAAATAATAAGGTAATTTCATGGGTGGTATATAAAAGTGAAAATTCACAACATGAAGTTCAAACTTATTCAATCCATGCTCTACCACATGTAGGTTGAAGATTTTTTTGAGGAAATGGCTAAAAGCACTCCTAATATATTAGTATTCTTTCTCCAATCATACACTTTTATTTCTGTTATCTTTTATAAATTGACCATGTAAAAAGGTTACATAAAAGATTGCTATAGGTATCTGTTGTTAATTGTTAATAACAACTTAATCAACTACTTGACAGAATTGTAACCAACAGCTAACTAACTACGCATTACAACTTAATCACAAAGGACTAATCCACCATTACATTGGTTTGTTGAACTTAATAGTATCCCTCATTGGCAAATGAAACTAGCTACATGGGAAGCAGAGTCAAGTAGGGGCAAGAGAGTTCATTAAAAAAATTATACTACATATAAATAAAATTAAAACTATTTATTTGAACCCTTTGATGAAAATCTTGGCTCCCCCATTATACACGGACGGGATAATAATGCAACGTAACATGAACTTCCACTAATAAGTAATATAATGGAATTTAGAATAGCCTGGCTGTTGAGAAGCATAACAAGACACTAGTTTGTTATGCCTCAGGACTGACAAGCAAAGATATATGTAGATCAGATCAAGATGTTTCCTCATCAATATATCTATAACGTGCATATAATGTCACTGTCCATGTTTTTCTTGCATTTTAATTCAGGCCCCGTTCTTCTGATTCTGCAGAAAAGATCCATGTTGTTGTGATATATAAAAAAGAAATTTGAACTTTCTTTTATTTATTGTTAATTTTCCGCAATAGATTCCGATCAAGAGAAAAGAAAACAAGTAAAGTTGTCATGGAGGAAGAAGATTTGGGCTAGGAAAATGCATAATGCTACTCTTCCCTTTTAATTGTCACAATGCGCTTCACAGAGTCAATTTGACTAATGTTCGGAGTTAAATTAAACTAGAATGATTCACTATATTTAGATATTCGAAAGCTATGAAAAATACTATAAGTTGCAATCTTCTCATATTAATATAATGAAAAATTATATCTTAAAATATTGATCAGTGTGTACAATTTGACTCTGAAAAAGCAAAATGTGATAAGCAAAAAGAAATGGTGGAAGTACATGATTAACAAAATTGCCAGCTGAGTATATAAGGATGTTGAACTGGCAGTGTTAGCTTTGACCAAACTAAGCCATCATATAAAGCGATTCACCAAAATAATACATTTTTTTAAAATTTTATAAAATTAGTATAAACGTATTTCATAGTAACGTTTTAGGGTATATTTTATTTTTTTAAAACTAACGGCGTTAGATTGGTATACGTTACTGTGAGTAACGTTTTACTCCTAAAACGTTGCTCACAGTAACGTTTATAATACATGACTTATAGTTGAGTTTTACTAAAATCGGATAGTCTTTATTAGTGCAGTTGTGCGTCAATGTCCAATTATGTTAATTTCCTTTCAGTTAGCTATCGTAATATAATTCAAATAATAATCAATCTTTTCTGGTATGAGATAATTTTCTAAAGGCTAGCCACTCCTCGAAATAAGAGAAATAGGTCCATTTTGTTTTCCTTCTCCACTTAACAATATGGGACTTGGTTCACTGGCAAGTAGGCGGACAACTGTGACGTTACTGTGAGTAACGTATATCAACCTAATGCCATCAGTTTTTAAAAAATAAAATATACCCTAAAATGTTACTCTGGAATACGTTTATGCTAGTTTTGTAAAATTTTAGAAAAACGTACTATTATTTTGCTGAATTATAATGGCTTAGTTTGGTTAAAAATTCGTGAACATGTCTGCACTCTTGCATGAATAGGTCAACTTAAAGTATGCTTAATATTGACAATTAGTACTACTGAGTTTAGCCGTAAATCCTAATTAATATTGTTATACTGCCATTAGACACACGTTTGCACACGGTAGCTGTTATTCATGTGGATTAGATACACATATATATTGCTCGTTGACCTTTGATTAAGGCAAAAAATTTCAAAAAGAAAAAAAGTTAATGGAAGAAAACTTTTACCATCTATCGGATGCTCAAACGGGGATGGACCTGTCTACAAATTCAGATTAATGGAACTATGGAAGAAGGCTTTTACCATCGATTGATGCCATCTCTGTTCAATGAGGAAATTAAAATATGAATATATGATCAAACGCGATTGTTTTAATTACATAGTTGTACTATGATCTATCAAAGAAATTCAAAATTGTAACAGATCAACAATACCAATGGGCAAACAGATAAACACGATTAATCTCTTCTATTTACAGGATCAATCAAAAATGCATATCCTGTTATTCTCTGCTTATCATTTCAGATATTGGAAAAGTATTATATTGTATATATTCTACAATATAATCTATCAAATAGCACTAAATCAAAACCTATACTTCAAGTGTGGAGATCTGACCCTGAATACATGTTCTTCTCCTGTACATTGATCCACTTTAACGATCCAACGACTCTTTTTCTCTGAAACGCCAAAATCACTGCCTTTCCGTGTCATTCTAGTCACCAATAAACCTTCACCTATGGGTAACAAATGAGCATTAAAACTTTCACATTTCCATGATCCCATACGCAACGGGTTGTACCCTAAAACAATGGCGGCATTATTATTTCCCCCTATCCTTCGTGCCGTCTTAAAAATGGCTTCACAGTTGTTAATGTTGCAATCAATTACTACACAATCTGCTCTTCTATAGTCATTTACTAGTAGAGTTTTGGCATCTCCAATTACAAATTCAACGTGCATCGCGTTACCAGTAACTATTTTGGGTTTTCTAAGTCCTTAATTTCAATTATCGTTCATACATAATGCATACTAGATCTGATTAACTATTTATTTTAATTTTGCCCTTTCTATGTTCTTGACAATCTATGTTTATTTTCGCAAGTTTTGCAGTGACATATTTTTATCTTTCTTTTCGTTATTTAAAAAAAAGTGAGCTATCGATTCAAGTAAATATATTATCACTATCGTCTGAATGATTAGATATCCAAAAATAATTGTTACTACTATTTTATTTTCCCAACATATCTTACATTTATGATATATGATGATATAGTTTAGGCATGTGCCAATCTGATGATATGTTGTGGTCTGTCCTGCTCTGCTGCAGTAACACAAAGCCATTTTGTTACGTAATGTTGCAGGCCAGCTGTAACATGTCATTCTGGCTACCTAGCAATTATCCACGTACAAATTTCATAAATGTTGGAATAACGTTGATAAGGTTCAAGAGAAAAACGTGAATGCACAATTTATGGGTCTGAATTTTTTTGTGGAAATAGTATTGCAGCCTTAGCTAGAAAGAGACAATCAACATGGGTTGGAACATGAAACTCGATCAATTGCACCAGAATCAACGCCATTACACGTAGCATTAAAAAGGTTACGTGACTTTCTAAGCTAGTGTTTTGCCATAGATTTCTAAATATTTTTGACAAATATTATTTGGGTGAAATTTCACTATGTGTTTGGCCATAGTATTTGAGAAATATATTTCATTTTTTTAAGAAATATAATTTATAATCATAAGTTTTAAAAACTATCAAAACTAACCATAGACTTGTATTACATAGAAAGATAGAAACATCGACATAACAAGATTCATGACTTCAGCTAAAAAGTCAATTGGATCTTCGTTGAGCAAATTAATAACAAGTAGTGTCCATGACACTGAAGCAATGTGGTAGTTCAGAGTGAGTGCAACAAACATCATTCAATTCATCATGAAGTAGACAAAACTAATGACTTTGTTACCCTGAGACGATTGTTCATTTTCATCAACAACCATATCATCACTTTCATATTTCACTGAATATTCTGTCACTGTTTTAATGTTCACGTAAAAAAATTATGTAATACAGCGCAAACAACTATTCACATATTGTTATATGGAAGGACCCAAGTCGATGTATACAAAATTACAATATTTCGATTTGATTTTGTAAAAGCAGTGTGGGAGGAGGTGAAAAGTATTGGTGAAAGGGCAATTTTCTTATGTATTTCTTATGGTGGAACAACATGTTGTACAAGAGGCATTAATACCTGACCCATTTTAAGCACATTTGAGCCCAACCCATTTGTACCCAAACTAAACTTGGACGAATCAGGGCCTAACCCAATTTCTATTTCAATCCATTTTAGTATCTACAATTTCAACTCAACTAGTCCAATTGACACCCCTGAGATGTATAGTGATGTTATAGGGATAGATCTACACACCACCTGTAATATCTCGCAATTTGAAATAACTAGGAAGAAGCTAATAATTGAATATAGTCATTTTTGGAAAGAATGAAAATCTAGAAATTTTGTTAAGTTAGAATAAGTTGAGTTTTGGCCAACTTCAAACGGCCATAACTTCTAGCTCAGGATGAGTTAGAGGCACTTCCAGATATGGTAGGAAAGCTCTTGGAATGATCTTTCCAACGTCACTGAGTTTGCGCGTTTCTGAGTTTGTGTGAGTGAGTTATGCTCTTTGGAAGTTGGGTTGTTGGAATAAGGAAAGTCCAATCCAGATTTTGAAAGGGTAGTTTGGTCTTTTCCTTGCCCAATTATTTTATGTAGTTTTTGGTAATTAAGTTAGGGTCTAATCAGAATTAGATCAGTTTACACTTTTACCAAAATACGCTAGGGCTTGGAGAAAAGAGAAAAGAAGAGGAGAAAGGAGAAGAGAAGCAAGATTCGTTAAGATCGTCGAGTTTAGAGGGTTTAGAGTTGAAAAATGAAGGATGAAATTTGTAAAAATCTGGGTAAGGGGGTTGGGGCGCCGCACCTCTCAGCGCGCCCCAAAATAGTCTCTGAAGTTTGGGTCTTGGGGCGCTGCGCCAGCCAGAGTGCCCCACCCAGCTATCTGAAGTTTCAAGGCTGGCTCCCCGCGCCTCTCAGAGCACCACGAACGCCAGTTCTTCCCATTCGTCCCCCATCTTTCCGTACTAGTTTCTTAGCAATGTACCTATGTTTTCTAGTTGACTCCAACACTCTTTGGTACATCTAAACATCATGAAATCATCCATAAACATGAGATCATGAACCTTGAATCCATAATCTAATTCAAGGAAAATTAAGATCAAAGTCAAGAGAAGTTCTTAGAGTTTTCCAAAAGTATTTTCAAATGTTTTAACTTTGTTTTAAGACTTGAAGTTCAATTGAGTAAAGAGAAAAGAGTAAAGTTTGAAGTTCATTTCTTCAAAGGTATATGGGGACTATGTATTCCCAAAGGGTTTAAAATATTTTTCACATTTAAACAAGAATGGAAACCTCGATTTCCTAAGAGCCTTCGGGTTAGTTTTCAGAAAAGAGTAATCATTTTTTAAATGAAGCAGGAGAGGAAACTTTGATTTACAAGATAACCATTGAGCTAAGTTTTTGATCACTAATCTCAAATCACAGAAAGAAGTATGTTTTTAAACATAAGAGCTAATATTATTTTTTTTGGAGTAGTATTGAGCACCGATATGGGGGAGAGTTCAGACAACTCACAATCCCCATAAACCATGTAGCCATCATGGGTAGAAAAATGTCATACTTTTTAAATGATTCCTTTAGTACTTTTTAGCATAGACTAGTGAATCCACTTAGTAGTTCAGGTTCTATACCCCCGGCAAGGTATAGGATGACCCTGGCAGCGTGAGACAAAACGTTGTATCATCACAATAGCTCTTACGTGATGGTTGTCGGTTAGAGAAATTCCCACAGAAGTAATTGTATTCTTAAATACACAGTTTATTTGTATATTTACATATATCTCAGAGTTATATGTATCTTTGCATACACACAAAGTTGACATTATGTTTTAAACAACTTTTCTTTATATTGCACTTGTTTTAAACCGCTTTATATTGAAAAAAGTTCAGTTATGTTGAATTGAGTTGAGCTAGGTAAGTTCTTCAGATTCCTTTCAAGCCTATGTTGTGTTTAGCATTCCAACTCGCATACTCGTACATTCAATGTACTGATGTCAGTTGGCCTGCATCTTATTATGATGCAGACACATGCAACTAGGATCGACATCCAGTGCATCGTTGATCCAGTGAGCACTCCAGAGTTAGTTGATGAGCCTCCTTGCATTCTGGAGGACTCATTTTTATTGTTTTCAGTTATTTTATTAGTTCATTAGGATGTCGTAGGGTTTGTCCCGACATAAGCTTTATAAATAGTCAAATGTTAGTTCTTTAGTCTTTTCATTGTCATTATCTTATGTTAAGATTTGAGTTTGCCTTAATGGCCAAGTTGAATGTTCTATTATAACATTCCAGTTTATTACATAGACTTGTCTATGTTGAATTAAGTCTTTCGCTGAGTAAGTAAGCTAGGCCAAAGGTTCTCTTGGGGCCAACAATGGTTCTCGAGTGCTAGTCCAACCCAGGGTGTAGGCTCGGGGCGTGACAAACTTGGTATCAGAGCCCAAAGTTCAAGAGTCCTAGGGAGTCTATGAAGCCGTGTTTTTAGAGTCGTAGTTATCGGTGTAAAGCGCGCCACATCTATAATTAGGAGGCTGCAACATATAGGAAAATTTCTCACTTCTTTCACACTCATTTCGTGCGTTAGAGTTTGATCTATAAAAAGTTTCCTTCTAATTCGTGCTTGCGCGTGTTTTAGAAAATCATGCCACCACAGAATGCAGTCAGAGGTCGTCCGACTAGGAGAAATGTTGAACCACAGGAATAAGGGGTACCTAATGCATCTGAAGTGCAACCCCAAGGAGAGGTCACCAATGCTGAGTTCTGGGAGGCTATCCGGATGTTGAGCCAAGTTGTGACCAACCAAGTTGTGCAGTAGAGAGGGAATCGATAGGAAGTAGCTGACACTTTGAAAATCCGAAGTTCTTGAGGATGAATCCTCCAAGTTTCACAGGTTCGAGCACTACAGAGGATCTGGAGAATTTTATTGAAGAACTGAAGAAGGTATTTGAGGTTATGCATGTTGCCGATTGTTGACACCCAATTTTGGCCTAACATTTTCAAAATTCGTAACTTTTGAGTTTTATTCATTTAATAGTTCAAAATACATTTTTTTATAATTTTAAATAAGTTTATCGATAGCTATCCTCATTTATTAAAATTTAGGATTTTTTGTCAGTTAATTTTAATTACATTATTTTTTGTCACGTCGGTTAAATACGTTTAAATATTTATTGATTAAACCATTAGTTTTGTTAAATTGTATTTTTTACATGTCATTAGTTACATTCATTACATTTTTTAATATTTATTTTATTCATTACATTTGTTAATATATTCATTTTGATATTTTGTATAGTCTAGAAATTCATTCAAATATGGATAAGATTTCATACACAGATATTTTATTAACTAGTGATTTCGGCCCATGATTTTTAGATAATGATATTGTACTATAGGTGATTTTTTATTTTCTATTTAACATATTTCTTAGTCATTAAGTCTAGGGTGGTGAAATAAAAATTAGGGTTGGTGTATGATTTTCAGATTGAGTAAATGTATATTTTTCCCTTTTTGAGTTGCCAAGGTCTCACGACCAACACCAAAGCTTCACCACCAAAGCTGCCATCAAACAACCATCTCAAAACTACCAACAAACAACCACCGTTCCTCTACCACAACCGGCCAAACTACCCCCATTTTCCCTTTCTTCTCCAACCTAACACCACCAGTAACTGAGAAAAACAAACCCAAAAAACCCACCAGATCTCCCCTCAAATCACCACCTTTAATTTGCTCACTTATTAATCTTTGCTCGAGTTCTGCCATTAATGGCGAACTCCGAGATCCCATCGTCCCATTTTCCCCTCTCACCCACTGCAAAAAACCCACATCACAACATCAAACACATTCCAGTGAGTCACCCACTACTTGAATCAGAACTCAAAGCTCGAAGAAGCAACCAGACCCATATTGCAACACCAATGAGCAACAAACCCCAACCTTCATCACTACCAGAACTTCACAAATCGTAGCTCCGGTGAATCTTTCCCCACTTTCTCTTCCTCATCAATATGCAGGTACACAGAGTTGCTTCCCATTGAAGATATTCGAATGAGATTTGAATTATATTCTTGATTCATTATTGTATATTATTGACGTTAGGAACACTTAGGCCGATTCTCAAATTATTGTTATATGTTATTATATGTTATTACTTGTGTATATTACATGCTTATTATTCTTGTATATTTATTTTTATCTCTTCCTCAATTTGAAAAAAATGAATTCAGTTGGGAACTACAATTGTAAATTTCGAAGGATGCCTAACACCTTCCCTTCGGAATAACTTGAACCCCTTACCTTCCCTTCTTCTTCTTCTTATTCTCTTGTTTTCTTCTTTTCAGTTTTTCTCTACTTCAGTTGCTTTTTCTTCAGTCACTATGTTCTGTTTTCCAGTGGTAGTGAACAGTGATATTTTGTTGCTCACTACTCTGCGCCTCTGTCTATATTTTTTTAAAAAAATTTAATCCTTCTATAATTATTTCTTCCCTACTTAATTTAGTTTTATAATAATTAATATAGAGTTTATTTGTCCATAAATAGTGAATTCAATGACGTTAGATGCTAATAAAAAAAGAGACATTGGATGGAATTATCGTACTCAAGGATCATCAAAAGATTCAGTTGTATGTGCTTTTTGTAATGGTACTTTGAATGGTGGTATTACTCAATACAAGCAACATTTAGTGGGTTGTTACAAAAATGTAAAACAATGTCCAACTTGTCTATTGGATATTAGAGATGAAATTAGGGCTTATATGGCAAATAAAATTGCTAGTAATTCGAAATTTCAAGTGAGGAAGCCAGAAGAATATGTTAATATTGATGATGATATGGATAAAATATGTTGAAATGATGCGTTCCTCTAAAACTCAAAAGATGTCTTTTAGTACGTACCTCTTTTTTTAAGCAAGAACTCTTAATCGCTCGTATGATCCTGGAATGAAGCCTCCTACATTCCATGAAGTTAGTGCTACTCTCCTAAAAAAAATAGGTGAAGAAAGTGAAAAAAATTGTTGATGACCATAAAGTGCAATGGACAAAGTTTGGATGTTCCATTATGATGGACAAATGGACGGCACAAAATGGTAAAATGATCATCAATATTTTGGTGAATTCTCCAATCCGTAGTGTATTTCTTGGTTCTGTTGATGCTAGCAATGAATCTATCGATTTCACCAAAATGTACAACTTGTTTGAAAGAACTATTGAAAGAATTGGATCGGAAAATGTTGTAAAAATTGTCACCGATAATGCTAGTGAGAATGCTAAAGCGGGAAGCATGATGATGGATGCGTACCCATACATTTATTGGACTCCATGTGTTGCTCATTGCATCAACTTGGTATTTGGTGACATATTCAAGATTAATCCATATGCTTCTGGTAATATCACTCTCATATCCTCTAACTTTCTTTATAGTCAATATTTAATACGCATTAACTACTAATTATATAATATTACTTTAACAATTTTTAAGAAGGCCATCAAAATCCATTCTTACATTAGTCAAAGGTCGTTGTTGTTAAACATTTCTTTGGTGAATTTGGCCAAGACAAGATTTGCAACGACCTTCTTAACTTTGAGAGCTATGTACATACAAAAGAAAAACTTGAGAATTCTAGTCCTCTCAACCGAATGAACTTCAAGTAAATTTGCAAAGGAAACTATGGGAAAAGAAGTTGTCAACCTTCTTATTTCTGCCAAGTTTTGTAGTGAAGTTGTTCGGGCACTTATAATTTGTGGCCCTTTGACAGTAGTGCTTCATTTGGTGGATGAGGAGAAAAAACCACCAATGAGCTATATATATGAAGCAATGGATAAATCCAAAGAAACTATTGAGTGGGGTTTTCCTGGAGTTAAGAAGCAATATGAGAAAGTGTTTAAAATTATTGATGCAAGGTGATCAGACCAACTCCATCGATCTTTGCATGTTGCAGGCCATATTTTGAACCCATGATTGTTTTATAAAGCTCAAGAAAATGGAACTTTACTAGCTAGTTTGTGGGAGGAGTATCATGCATGTGGTTGAGAAGATAAACCCCGATATAACAATACAAGATTTACTAGTCGCTGAGCTTCCTAAATACAAAATGACGAATGGAATATTTGGTTGTGATCAGGCTAAAAGAGCCAAAGACACAAGGTCACCGGTAAGTGAGTTGATTTAGCTCTTACTTAAATTATTTCACTTATTTATACTCATTAACCTTTAAATTTAGTTTATTATAATTGAATGGTGGTCACTATTTGGTTGTCAAACACCAAACTTGCAAAAGTTTTCCATGAAAGTATTAAGCCTAAATTGTAGGTCATCCGAATGTGAGCGAAATTGGAGTATGTTTGAACACGTAATAAAAATATTTTATATCCTAATTTTTATATTATATAATTATTTGTATCTATTTATTAATAACTTAATATCTATAGCTTATGCTCATATTCATTCCAAAAAGAGGAATATGTTTGCATTATCGTGTCTCAATGATCTAGTGTACGTTACATACAATATAACTTAGAACGTCGTTATGATGCTCGTGATAACATTGATCCAATTCTCTTAAATAAAATTGATGATTCAAATGAATGGTTAGTTGGATTCCCCGAAGATCAAGAAGATGAATTAGTATATGAGGAATGTGATCTTACTTAGGTAGTGTTGCTATGAAAATTGGAGCTGACGAGACTATCTATCATCTTAGGGGACATTCTTCAAGATCAAGAGCACTTGACAACGGCAAATGAGTACAAACAACATCTACAAATTCAACTTCAAGTAGGACTCAGACACTAATTGTTTAAGAATCTGAGGAGGAAGAAGATGGGGAGCAATATAATCATGATGTAAAGGATGTTAATCTTCAAGAGTTGGATAGTTTTGAAGAAGAATAGACTTTTAGAGTTCTAGTATTGCTTGTCAATTGTCTTTTGAATTCTTGGGTCTTTAAAGTTCTAGACTTTTAGTATCTACTATTAGTTTTTGAATTGAAATATTTGCTAATATATGTTATTGCTATTAAGATTTTGGATATCTATATATGCAATTAAATTATTTTTTTTGGTATTACTTAGCGCCTTCATTCAAAAAGGCGAGCGGCGAGTCGTGGCGAGGCAGACCCTTGTCACCATACGCCGTCCAAAAGACTACTTAAGGAGAATAAAACCATTAGCAAAGAGTTGAAGGCGCATAAGCATGCAAAATATGAGATGAAGGTAATTATCACTTCCTTGAAGTGTCGACTGATGAATGCATTAAATACAATTGAGACCATGAAGGCCGAGATGGAAGCGCTCAAGAGAGGAATTGAAATTGAAGGATCTGCGACTTACAATGGAGACATGGATGTCAATATTAAGCCTCAAAGCTCGATGCAGCAAGCAGACCCATATCGCAACACCAATGAGCAACGAACCCCAACCTTCTTCATTAGTAGAACTTCACAAATCATACCTCCGGTGAATTTTCCCCCCTTTCTCTTCCTCATCAATGTGCAGGTAGACAGAGTTGCTTTCCATTGAAGTTGTTCGAATTAAATTCTTGATTCATTATTGTTTATTATTGACGTTAGGCAAACTTAGGCCGATTCTCATATTATTGTTTCATGTTATTAGTTGTGTATATTACATGCTTATTATACTTGTATATTTCTTTTTATCACTTCCACAATTTGAAAAAATAAATTCAGTCGGGAACTACAATTGTGGATTGCGAAGGATGTCTAACACCTTCTCTTCAGAATAACTTGAACCCCTTACCTAAAATCATTTGGCTTCGTAGACATTTCTTTTAAGTTAATTTGTTAATTGGTTTCCTAGTTTTCCTAAAAATTAGGTGGTGACTCCTTTAAAATTCGTTTATTCTTAAAATGTTTTTAAAATTGAATTAATTGATTTTTTTAGTCACCACGACGTTTCTCCTTATTTGAATAAAATAGGAATGTAAACAGAATGACGATTTTGCTGGGGATATAAAGTTTCTAACCATTATGATATCATTTTTTTCAAATTGAGGAACATTTTCTTTTATTGTGTTATACCTTGTATTTTGTATGTTTTGTTGATTATTTATATATTGTACTTGTTGTTGATTCATTTAACTGTATGTCTATTGTCATTGCATTTCATGGCATAATTTCTGCCAAATGGGAAATAGAATGCATTAGGACAAAGGTTGTTACGTGGCTTTTCACGACCGTTCTTCAGAAAAGCACATTTAAATTCTTTTGAAGTGATAAACGAATAGTTGAGTTGTGATCATCCAACGTCGTTTATTATACTACACCCCGTAGTTTGTCTGACTCTAGTAACTAAGTCTTGTCTAAACCACTCCTAGTCAACTAGTGTAGAGCGAAGCCAAAACCTTGAATTTAACGTATTTGCTTGAGATGACACAACACTCGAGGCACATTTGTATAAGACATGCATTCATTGTTTGTGCATTATGTGATATACCTGTTTTACGTGAATATGTTGTACGATAGTCCATTATTTCAAAGTGTTTTTAGAGCTACATAGACATAAATATCAAGTCGCTTTTACCTTTCGAGTTGTTTTTTTGGAAGCTTGAAGGTTATAGCTCGTTCGGACCGACAATGGACAAGGGACTCGTGAAAGCTGATTTGTATTTCACTAGACATTAATACCCAATCAATAAGATAAATTAAGGGAGTCTTTGACTATAAAGTCACTCATTTATTTTTTGTTATTTTGCATGCTGGCCCTGCTTTCACACATTTCACATATTTTTGTAGGAAAATCGTCCCCGACAACAGTCGGGGATGGTCATAATAATGTGTGGTTCTCGTAGATAATTGAGAAAACACACAATTCCAAGAGACATTCAAAAAAGAATACAACAACAAGTGGTTACTATCAGAATTCAGAGACCACATTCAACAGACAATACAAAGATGGACAGTTAAGATGATGCAAAACATATTTGTGCAACAGTCAGAATGCAATCTCTGACTAAAGATGTCAGCGACACTATACTTACGAGTCATTACTCTAAGTTTGTCTAAGTTTTTGAATAATTATTCTCATCTCGGTGAGATATATAGGCAAACCTTCTTAGATTCAGTATTCATTCTTTTGAATTCAAAAAAAAATCAAATAGTTTGTGTATATTTTCAAAGACATATGCACGAATCACGCGAACCTGATTCTCATCTCGGTGAGATACGTAGGCGCCCTTCTTGGGTTCGGTATTCATTCTTTTAGATTCAAAAAAAGAAGTCAAATAGTTTGTGCATATTTTCAAAGACATATTCGCACGAACTATGCGAATCTGATTCTTATCTCGGTAAGATATATAAGCAACTCTTCTTGGGTTCGGTATTCATTTTTTCAAAAGTAAAAAAAATAAAATATTGTGTACATATTGTCAAAGACATATCTGCACCAACTACGTGAACCTGATTCTCATCTAAGTGAGATATGTAGGCAGCCCTTTTTGGGTTCGATATTCATTCTTTAAAAAAGATGTTTTGTACATATTAAAAGAGTCATGTCTTCAGCTCAAACGAGACTAATGCAATTAGGAGAATGTAAAATATTCAAATGATGATGAGGACTGACTTTGTGGTAAACCATATATTATTTTGGTACATCTCATTTATACTTTTGTTATGCTTGAAAATTCTCTTGAATGCATTCAAGATAAGAATAAAACCAACCTTATGATTTCATGTGCATTGTGTGGTGAGCTTTTAGATCAAAATTCAATTGCATTGCACTGTTGATCTAGAACTTGGTTTGAATGTTTATCGAGGCAAAATCCTGAGTTATGTTTGGTTTGGGAAACGATTGTAGGACTTCTTTGACCCGATTGTACATTTCAAAACCTACCAAATGACATTAATCCCTAGTTTTCACCACTTTGAGCCTGAAGCCTTTCTTTGGACAACCACATCTTAGCCACTACTCCTTTTGAGTGCTTACATGCACTATCCCTTTCTTGATCCAACCTTCTTGAGTGCTCCAAGAGTGTGCAAATTACAAGAGAAAATCCATGTTTGAAGTTACCAAAGGCAAAAGATACAAAGTCTCCCAAGGTCAAGGAAGCAAAAGTCGACTTCTAAAAAAAAAGGGAAGGTGGAAAAAAATAAAAAATAAAAAGACAAAAACACCCCTAAAAGGTCAATGAAAGACAACAAGAAAAAAACTCCAACAAAAGAGGAGAAAACTTCAAAACAAAGGGGAGAAAATGGAAAAGCTCTAACAAATAATAATTCAAAAGAAGTAAAAAAAAAGGGACAACGAAGAGGATCAAATGCCAAAGGTGTATCAATCATCAAAAGTACAAATTCACTGTGACGCTCAAGAAGGAATTAAGTCACTCTTATCCCAAATATATATCCTACCCATCCCTAAGCCTACATTACAAGCTAATGACAAGCCCTACATGATCTTATTTCAAATGTTCTCACATAAGTGGAGATTTACAAAAGGGCCAAGCATATGGTATCACAGTTGCATGCATTGAACATTCTTGTGAGTGTGAGTGGACTTAAAAAAATGTCCTAAAATAAAACGCTTCAAATATGAGTGAAATAGGACTCTTCTTTTTGTGAGGGCGCTTGAAACATGGGGATTGGTACAATTCAAAATCTTTGTTTGAAGAAAGATGAATAAATTTTGTTGATAGTTAAGTATGTTTGAGGTACCACTTGAAGCTGTGGCAGTTACCTTGAATTCAATCTTAGTTAGAAAATGAAAAGAAAAGAAAAAAAAGATTTACATATGATCCTAACTCCGGTACCAATTGTAGTCAAAATTTGACTCTCTTTATATTATTTATTAAAAAAAAAGGGGCAAGCACCCACTTTTTAATATTTTCCAAAACATTATTTTTAAAATTCTTTCCATTAAAAAAAAAGAAGAAAGATTTTGCCTTTCCTTTAGGGGTTGTTTATTGTAAAAAGTGTCATTAGGTTAATCATGTCAGTGTGAGACACATATTTTACTTCATTGGGTTGTCCGTCCCAAAAATGTGATATATCTTGCCTTTAGGCATTGAATATCGCGGGAAATATTATTTTTCTATTTCATCATGTTCATATTGTGCATTTTCTACTGATGATCTTGTCTCAGATTCTTTGCAGTATTCATCATCTATAGTACTGGAACTATATTTGACCTGATTCCTGGCTCAATAGGATATGTAGGTGCCATGATGGCTCGGTTATATACCCAGTGTGATTTTCTTTACTCTTTGCAATAAAAACTAGGAATTGTTTTTGAGAATATCTAAAATTTCACAATAAAGGTGCTTTCCCTAGCAAGTCAAGATTGGAGAGCATTGTGAGATTTGTCAAGAGATCTAACTGGGACAAAATTTTTGAGGAAGACCTTAAAAATTCCAACAAGTACTGTCAGAAGTTTGATAGTCAATTTCAAATGATCTCTGGTATCGGTTGAAGTTTTAAGTCGACGTCAGAATCTCCAGCATTGCCATAATTGAGCAAAATAAGCTCAGGATGCGAGCCACAGATGCTGCGTACAAATACCCAATAAGACATAAGTTACAATGAACACAAAGTGTTCGAGAGCAAAATGATGNCTCGATCATATAACTAGTGTGATTTTCTTTACTCTTTGTAATAAAAACTGGAATTTTTTTTTTGAGAATATCTCAAAAATTCACAATAAAAGTGTTTTCCCTTGCAAGTCAAGATTGGAAAGCATTGTGAGATTTGTCAAGAGATCTAACTGGGACAGAATTTTTGAGGAAGACCTCAAAAATTCCAACAAGTACTATCAAAAGTTCGATAGTCAACTTCAAATGATCTCTGGTATCGGTTGAAGTTTTAAGTCGACGTCAGAATCTCCAGCATTGCCATAATTGAGCAAAATAAGCTCAGGATGCGAGCCACAGATGCTGCGTACAAATACCCAATAAGACATAAGTTACAATGAACACAAAGTGTTCGAGAGCAAAATGATGATTGCTCACTTGTGTCAAAGTGATCAGACACTTTGTACACATTCACTTTTGAATCCTGTCTTAAAGTTTCTTAATCATGTTGCTAGCTAAAATAAGATTGTGTCTACTAACCGTTCCTTTTCGAGTACAGGGACAAATGAAAACATCAATATGATGACATTTTCAAGACACACGAGCCATCCACCTCATTACAGTGGACAATCATCGAGCCATCCACCTTGGTACAATGGACAATCATCGAGTCATCCACCTCGTTACAGTTGGACAATCATCGAGCCATCCACCTTGTTACAATAGACAATCATCGAGCTATCCACCTTGTTACAGTGGACAATCATCGAGCCATCCACCTCGTTATAGTGAAAAATCATTGAATCATTGCATTTTTTTATTTGCCAAGAGGACCATTGCATTTTTCATTTCCCAAGAGGACCATTACATTTTTTATTTACCAAGAGGGCAATAGCATTTTCATTCGCCAAAAAGGCCATTGCATTTAAGTCGCATCTATTCAGATGTGAAGGATGTTCACCATATCTATTCAACGTTCAAGTTGAAGGAAACTTGCGTCGAAAGATATTTTTTAAGTAACATTTATTCGGAGGTTAAGGCTGTGCACCATATCTATTCAACGTTCAAGTCGAAGGAAACTTTCATTGAAAGATATTTGCATTTAAGTCGCATTTATTTGGAGGTGAAATATGTGCACCATATCTATTCAACGTTCGAGTCGAAGGAAACTTGCGTAGAAAGATATTTGCATTTAATCCATATCTATTCGGAGGTAAAGGATGCTCACCATATCTATTCAACGTTCAAGTCGAAGGAAACTTGCATTGAAAGATATTTGCATTTAAGTCACATCTATTCGGAGGTGAAGGATGCACACCTTATCTTTTCAACGTTCAAGTCGGTGGAAACTTGCGTTGAAAGATATTTGCATTTAAGTCGCATCTATTCGGAGGTGAATGATGTGCACCCTATCTATTCCACGTTCAACTCAGATGAAACTTGCGTTAAAAGATATTTGCATTTAAGTCGCATCTATTCGGAGGTGAAGTAAATGCACTATATTTATTCCACATTCAAGTCGGAGGAAACTTGCATTGAAAAATATTTGCATTTAAGTCTCACCTATTTGGAGGTGAATGATGTGCACCCTATCTATTCCACGTTCAAGTCAGAGGAAACTTGTGTTGAAAGATATTTACATTTAAGTCGCATCTATTCGGAGGTGCAGGATGTGCACCCTATTTATTTTACGTTCAAGTCTGTGGAGACTTGCGTTGAAAGATATTTGCATTTAAGTCACATCTATTCGGAGGTGGAGGATGTGCACCCTATCTATTCCACGTTCAAGTTGGAGGAAAGTTGTGTTGAAAGATATTTACATTTCTATTCGGAGGTGAAGGATGTGCACCTTATCTATTCTACATTCAAGTCGGAGGAGAGTTGCGTTGAAAGATATTTGCGTTTAAGTCGCATCTATTCGGAGGTGAAGGATGTACACCATATCTATTCCACATTCAAGTCGGAGGAAACTTGCGTTGAAAAATATTTGCATTTAAGTCACATCTATTCGGAGGTGAAGGATGTGCACCATATCTATTCCACGTTCAAGTCGGAGGAAACTTGCATTGAAAGATATTTACATTTAAGTCGCATCTATTCAGAGGTGAAAGATATGCACCCTATCTATTATATGTTCAAGTCAGAGGAAACTTGCGTTGAAAGATATTTGCATGTAAGTCTCATCTATTCGGAGGTGAAGGATGTGCACCCTATCTATTTTACGTTCAAGTCGGTGGAAACTTGCTTTGAAATATATTTGCATTTAAGTCACATCTATTCAGAGGTGAAGGATGTGCATCCTATCTATTCCATGTTCAAGTCGGAGGAAACTTGCATTGAAAGATATTTGCATTTCTATTCGGAGGTGAAGGATGCACCTTATCTATTCTATGTTCAAGTCGGAGGAGAGTTGCGTTGAAAAATATTTTCATTTAAGTCGCATCTATTCGGAAGTAAAGGATGTGCACCCTATCTATTCCACATTGATCTCGGAGGAGACTTGCGTTGAAAGATATTTGCATTTAAGTCGCATATATTCGGAGGTGAAGGATGTGCACCCTATCTATTTCATGTTCAAGTCGGAGGAGATTTGCGTTGAAATATATTTACATTTAAGTCGCATCTATTCGGAGGTGAAGGATGTGCACCCTATCATTTTCATTCATCCTACCGATGAGCATACATTCATATCCTACCAATGAATCATCTTTATTCGTCTTACCGATGGACATGCATTTATATCCTTCCGATGGATAATTTTCATTTGTCCTACCGACGGTTATATATTTAAATCCTACCGATGGATCATCTTCATTCGTCCTACCGTTGGACATGCATTTATATCCTTCCGAATGATCATTTTCATTTGTCCTACCGACGGTCATACATTCAGATCCTACCGATGGATCATCTTCATTCGTCCGATTGATGGACATGCATTTATATCCTACCGATGAATCATCTTCATTCGCCGTGTCCTAAAGGATGCTACCCCTTTCGTTAATTTTGTCTCTACTAATGAGTGTTCGTTTTTTGAGAAACATCCAAGGGGACGCATTCTCAACTAAGCCATAAGTATGGACTACGTTAATAAGGACGCAACACAATGTGAAACCTTTTGGAAGAAAGTCCAGGATCGACTTCCACCACATTCCAACCGCACTTTTATATGGAGGTCAAGTATTCAGTCAAAATCGGGTTTGTCAATTTTCGTTGTCCAGGATTTCTTTCATCAATCATATGCAACGAAGGGGACAATTGTTGACACCCAATTTTTGCCTAACATTTTCAAAATTTGTAACTTTTAAGTTTTATTTATTTAATTGTTCAAAATACATTATTTTATAATTTTAAATAAGTTTATCGATAACTATCCTCATTTGTCAAAATTTAGGATTTTTATCAGTTAATTTTAGTTACATTATTTTTTGTCACAGTTAGTTGAATACGTTTAAATATTTATTCATTTGGATTAAATCATTAGTTTTGTTAAATTGCATTTTTTACATGTCATTAGTTACGTTCATTACATTTTTTAATATTTATTTTATTCATTACATTTGTTAATATATTCATTTTGATATTTTGTATAGTCTAGAAATTCATTCAAATATGGATAAGATTTCATACACAGATATTTTATTAACTAGTGGTTTCGGCCCGTGGATTTTAGATAATGATATTGTACTATAAGTGGATTTTAATTTTCTATTTAACCTATTCTTAGTCATTAAGTCAAGGGTGGTGAAATAAAAATTAGGATTGGTGTATAATTTTCAGATTGAGTAAGGGTATATTTTCCCTTTTTGAGCCGCCAAGGTCTCACGACCAACACCAAAGCTGCCATCAAACAACCATCTCAAAACTGTCAACAAACAACCACCATTCCTCTACCACAACGGGCGGAACTACTCCAATTTTCCCCTTCTTCTCCGACCCAACACCACCGGTAATCGAGAAAAACAAACCCAAAAAACCCACTAGATCTCCCTTCAAATAGCCACCTCCGCTCACTCCTTAATCTTTGCTCGGCTTTTGCCATTAATGGCGAACTTCGAGCTCTCATCGTCCCATTTTCCCATCTCACCCACTGCAAACAACCCACATCACAACATCAAACACGTTCCAGCAGGTCACCCACTACTTGAATCAGAACTCAAAGCTCGAAGCAGCATGCAGAACCATATCGCAACACCAATGAGCAACGAACCCTAACCTTCATCACTACCAGAACTTCACAATTTTTAGCTACGCTGAATCTTTTCCCCCTTTCTCTTCCTCATCAATGTGCAGGTACACATAGTTGCTTCCCATTAAAGCTATTCAAGTGAGGTTCAAATTAAAATCTTGATTCATTATTGTATATTATTGACGTTAGGCAAACGTAGGTCGATTCTCAAATTATTGTTTTATGTTATTATATGTTATTACTTGTGTATATTACGTGCTTATTATTCTTGCATATTTATTTTTATCTCTTCCTCAATTTGAAAAAATGAATTCAATCGGGAACTATAATTGTGGATTTCGAAGGATGCCTAACACCTTTCCTTCGGAATAACTTGAACCCCTTACCTTCCCTTCTTCTTCTTCTTATTCTCTTCTTTTCTTCTTTTTAGTTTTTCTCTACCTTAGTTTCTTTTTCTTCAGTCACTATGCTTTGTTTTCTAGTGGTAGTGAACAGTGATATTTTGTTGCTCACTGTTGTGCACCTTTGCCTATATTTTTAAAAAAAATTGATCTGTCTATAATTATTTCTTTCCTACTTAATTTAATTTTATACTAATTAATTTAGAGTTTATTTTTCCATAAATAGTGAATTCAATGACGTTAGATGCTAATTAAAAAAGGGACATTGGATGGAATTATTGTACTCAAGGATCATCAAAAGATTCAATTGTATGTGCTTTTTGTAATGGTACTTTGAATGGTGGTATTACTCAATACAAGCAATATTTAGTGGGTGGTTACAAAAATGTAAAACAATGTTCAACTNTTTTTTATTTGCCAAGAGGACCATTGCATTTTTCATTTCCCAAGAGGACCATTACATTTTTTATTTACCAAAAGGGTCATAGCATTTTCATTCGCCAAAAAGGCACTTGTATTTAAGTCGCATCTATTCAGAGGTGAAGCGTGTGCACCATATCTATTCAACGTTCAAGTTGAAGGAAACTTGCGCGAAAGATATTTTTAAGTCACATTTATTCGGAGGTTAAGGATGTGCACCATATCTATTCAACATTCAAGTCGAAGTAAACTTTCATTGAAAGATATTTGCATTTAAGTCGCATCTATTCGGAGGTGAATGATATGCACCCAATCTATTCCACGTTCAAGTCAGATGTAACTTGCGATGAAAGATATTTGCATTTAAGTCGCATCTATTTAGAGGTGAAGGATGTACACTATATTTATTCCACATTCAAGTCAGAGGAAACTTGCATTGAAAAATATTTGCATTTAAGTCTCACCTATTCGGAGGTGAATGATGTGCACCCTATCTATTTCACGTTCAAGTCGGAGAAAACTTGTGTTGAAAGATATTTGCATTTAAGTCGCATCTATTCGGAGGTGAAAGATGTGCACCCTATCTATTTTATGTTTAAGTCGGTGGAGACTTGCGTTGAAAGATATTTGTATTTTAAGTCACATTTATTCGAAGGTGAAGGATGTGCACCCTATCTATTCCACGTTCAAGTCGAAGGAAAGTTGTGTTGAAAGATATTTGCATTTCTATTCGGAGGTGAAGGATGTGCACCTTATCTATTCTACGTTCAAGTCGGAGGAGAGTTGCGTTGAAAGATATTTGCATTTAAGTCGCATCTATTCAGAGGTGAAGGATGTATACCCTATCTATTCCACATTCAAGTCGGAGGAAACTTGCGTTAAAAGATATTTGCATTTAAGTCACATCTATTTGGAGGTGAAGGATGTGCACCATATCTATTCCACGTTCAAGTCAGAGGAAACTTGCATTGAAAGATATTTGCATTTAAGTCGCATTTATTCAGAGGTGAAGGATGTGCACCCTATCTATTCTACGTTCAAGTCAGAGGAAACTTGCGTTGAAAGATATTTGCATGTAAGTCTCATCTATTCGGAGGTGAAGGATGTGCACACTATCTATTTTACGTTCAACTCAGTAGAAACTTGCATTGAAATATATTTGCATTTAAGTCACATCTATTCGGAGGTGAAGGATGTGCACCCTATCTATTCCATATTCAAGTCGGAGGAAACTTACATTGAAAGATATTTGCATTTCTATTCGGAGGTGAAGGATGTGCACCTTATCTATTCTACGTTCAAGTCGAAGGAGACTTGCGTTGAAAGATATTTGCATTTAAGTCGCATATATTCGGAGGTGAGTGAAGGGTGTGCAACTTATCTATTCCATGTTCAAGTCGGAGAAGATTTGCGTTGAAATATATTTACATTTCAGTCACATCTATTCGGAGGTGAAGAATGTACACCCTATCATTTTCATTCGTCCTATCAATGAACATACATTCATATCCTACCAATGAATCATCTTTATTCTTCCTACTGATGGACATGCATTTATATCCTTCCGGTGGATAATTTTCATTTGTCCTACCGACGGTCATACATTTAAATTCTACCGATGGATCATCTTTATTCGTCCTACCGATGGACATGCATTTATATCCTTCTGAAGGATCATTTTCATTTGTCCTACCGACGATCATACATTCAGATCCTACCGATGGATCATCTTCATTCGTCCAATTGATGGACATGCATTTATATCTTACTAATGAATCATCTTCATTCGTCGTGTCCTAAAGGATACTACCCCTTTCTTTAATTTTGTCTCTACTAATGAGTGTTCGTTTTCCGAAAAACATCCAAGATGACGCATTCTCAACTAAGCCATAGGTATGGACTACGTTAACAAGGACGCAATACAACGTGGAACCTTTCTGAAGAAAGTCCAGGATTGACTTCCACCACATTCCAACCGCACTTTTATATGGAGGTCAAGTATTCAGTCAAAATCGGGTTTGACAATTTTCGTTGTCCAGGATTTCTTTCATCAATCATATCCAACGAAAGGGACAATTGTTGACACCTAATTTTTGCCTAACATTTTCAAAATTCGTAACTTTTAAGTTTTATTTATTTAATAGTTCAAAATATTTTTTTTTATAATTTTAAATAAGTTTATCGATAACTATCCTCATTTGTCAAAATTTAGGATTTTTTATCAGTTAATATTAGTTACAT
Organism: Solanum stenotomum; assembly: GCF_019186545.1. Taxonomy (NCBI): domain Eukaryota; kingdom Viridiplantae; phylum Streptophyta; class Magnoliopsida; order Solanales; family Solanaceae; genus Solanum; species Solanum stenotomum. The sequence goes on along the minus strand of NC_064289.1, from coordinate 23,173,411 downwards.
TATTTTTTGTCACAGTTGGTTGAATACGTTTAAATATTTATTCAGTTTGATTAAATCATTAGTTTTTATCTTGTATATTTATTTTTATCTCTTGCTCAATTTGAAAAAATGAATTCAATCGGGAACTACAATTGTGGATTTCGAAGGATGCCTAACACATTCTATTCGGAATAACTTGAACCCCTTACCGTCCCTTCTTCTTCTTCTCTTCTTTTCTTCTTTTCAATTTTTCTCTACTTCTGTTTCTTTTTCTTCATTCACTATGCTTTGTTTTCCAGTGGTAGTGAACAGTGATATTTTGTTGCGCACTACTCTGCGCCTTTGCCTTTATTTTAAAAAAATATTGATCCTTCTTTAATTATTTCTTCCCTACTTAATTTAATTTTATACTAATTAATTTAGAGTTTATTTTTCCATAAATAGTAAATTCAATGACGTTAGATGCTAATAAAAAAAGGGACATTAGATGTAATTATCGTACTCAAGGATCATCAAAAGATTCAGTTGTATGTGCTTTTTATAATGGTACTTTGAATGGTGGTATTACTCAATACAAGAAACATTTAGTGGGTTGTTACAAAAATGTAAAACAATGTCCAACTTGTCTATCAGATATTAAAGATGAAATAAGGGCTTATATGGCAAATAAAATTGCTAGTAATCCGTAATTTAAAGTGAGGAAGATAGAAGAATATGTTAATATTGATGATGATATGGATGAAATATGCTGAAATGATGCCTTCCTCCAAAACTCAAAAGATGTCTTTTAGTGGGGTGCATCATCCACAGTGCGGAACGTGATGAAATGCCCTATGAATATCTATTTTCCACAAAAATCGCAACAAAAAGGAGCAGAAATTGATGAAACCAAGAAAATTCTAAGAAAGCGTGCAGTAAGTGCTTTTGCAATATGAATGTACGATACAGGGCTCCCTTTTAATTATGTCAGTTACAAATCATTTGATAACTTCATTGACGTAGTAAGACAAATAACCCTAGAATGAATCCTCTTACATTCCTTGAAGTTAGTGTTACTCTCCTAAAAAAAGAGGTGAAGAAAGTGGGAAAAATTGTTGATGACCATAAAGTGCAATGGACAAAATTTGGATGTTCCATTATGATGGACAAATGGACGGCACAAAATGGTAAAATGATCATCAATATTTTGGTGAATTCTCCAATCGGAAGTGTATTTCTTGGTTCTGTTGATGCTAGCAATGAATCTATCGATTCCACCAAATAGTACAACTTGTTTGATAGAACTATTGAAAGAATTGGATCGAAAAATATTGTAAAAATTGTCACCGATAATGCTAATGAGAATGTTAAAGTGGGAAGCATGATGATAGATGCATACTCACACATTTATTGGACTCTATGTGCTGCTCATTGCATCAACTTGGTATTTGGTGACATATTCAAGATTAATCCATATGCTTCCGGTAATATCACTCTCATATCCTCTAACTTTCTTTATAGTCAATATTTAATACTCATTAGCTACTAATTATAAAATATTACTTTAACAGTTTTTAAGAAGGCCATCAAAATCTATTCTTACATTAGTCGAAGGCTGTTGTTGTTAAACTTTTCTTTGGTGAAATTGGCCAAAACAAGATTTGCAACAACCTTCTTAACTTTGTGAGCTATGTACATACAAAAGAAAAACTTGAGAATTCTAGTCCTCTCAACCGAATGAACTTCAAGTAAATTTGCAAAGGAAACTTTGGGAAAAGAAGTTGTCAACCTTCTTATTTCTGCCAACATTTGGAGTGATGTTGTTCGGGCACTTACAATTTGTAGCCCTTTGACAATAGTGCTTCATTTGGTGGATGGGGAGAAAAACTACCAATGAGCTATATTTATGAAGCAATGGATAAATCTAAAGAAACTATTGAGTGGGGTTTTCCTGGAGTTAAGAAGCAATATGAGAAAGTGTTTGAAGTTATTGATGCAAGGTGATCAGACCAACTCCATCGATCTTTGCATGTTGCAGACCATATTTTGAACCCAGAATTGTTTTATAAAGCTCAAGAAGAGGGCACTTTACTAGCTAGTCTGTGGGAGGAGTATCATGCATGTAGTTGAGAAGATGAACCCCAATATAACAATACAAGATTTACTAGTCGCTGAGCTTCATAAATACAAAATAACGAATGGACTATTTGGTTGTGATCAGGCTAAAAGAGCCAAAGACACAAGGTCACCGGGTAAGTGAGTTGATTTAGTTCTTATTTAAATTATTTTACTTATTTATACTCATTAAACTTTAAATTTAGTTTATTATAATTGAATGGTGGTTACTATTTGGTTGTCAAACACCAAACTTGCAAAAGTTTTTCATTAAAGTATTAAGCCTAAATTGTAGGTCATCCGAATGTGAACGAAATTGGAGTGTGTTTGAACACGTAAGAAAAATATTTTACATCCTAATTTTCATATTATATTATTATTATTAGTATCTATTTGTTAATAACTTAATGTCTATAACTTATGCGCATATTCATTCCAAAAAGAGGAATATGTTTGCATTATCGTGTCTTAATGATCTAGTGTACATTACGTAGAATATAACTTAAAACGTCGTTATGATGCTCGTGATAACATTGATCCAAGTCTCTTGGATAATATTGATGATTCAAATGAATGGTTAATTGGATTCCCCGAAGATCCAGAAGATGAACTCGTATATGAGGAAGGTGATCATACTTAGGTAGTGTTGCTACGAAAGTTGAAGCTGGCGAGAGTATCTATCATCTTAGGGGACTTTGTTCAAGTTCAAGTGCACTTGACAACGACAAAGGAGTACAAACTACATCTACAAGTTCAACTTCAAGTAGGACTCAGACACTAATTGATTAAGAATATGAGGAGGAAGAAGATGGGGATCAATATAATCATGATGTAAAGGATTTTGATCTTCAAGAGTTGGATAATTCTGAAGAAGAATAGACTTTTAGAGTTCTAGAATTGCTTGTCAATTGTCTTTTGAATTCTTGAGTCTTTAAAGTTCTAGACTTTTGGTAGCTACTATTAGTTTTTGAATTGAAATATTTGCTAATATATGTCATTGCTATTAAGATTTTGGATATTTATATATGCAATAAAATTTTTATATTTTAGTATTAATTGGCGCCTTCATTTAAAAAGGCGAGCGACGAGTCTCGTGGCGAGGCAGGCTCTTGTCGCCTTTCGCCGTCCAAAACACTACTTAAGGAGAATAAAAACATTCGCAAAGAGTTGGAGGCGCATAAGCATGCAAAATATGAGATGAAGGTAATAATCACTTCCTTGAAGTGTCGGCTGATGAATGCGTTAAATACAATTGAAACCATGAAGGTCGAGATGGAAGCGCTCAAGAGAGGAATTGAAATTGAAGGATCTACGACTTACAATGGAGACATGGAGGTCAATATTAAGCCTCCTACCGATGTTCAGAGGCGCTCGTGACACACAAGAGGTGGAAATTTTCTTTTGGCACTTGGAGAATTACTTTAAGTGTAACAAAGTGAAGAGCGATGAGAACTAGATCAACACTGTCATACTGTACCTCTCGGAGATTGCCTTGCTTTGGTGGAAGCGAGAGGAGTTTGAGATAGGGATGGGAGCAATTCCAAGTAGAGTTCAAGAAGGCTTTCTTCCCCATCAACGCCATCTATGAGGCAAAGCATAAGTTTAAGGAGTTGAAGCAAACATGCATCATACAAACATATGTGAATGAATTCACCACTCTCACGCTTCAGATTTTCAACCTGACAGATGAAGATATATACGTTGTTCCACTTCATGGATGGGAGTCCGGAGACAAAAGGGTAAAAAAATATTGTCAAACATTCCAAAAGGGCAAAAAAATTGATTTTAGAACCAAAAGGTCAATATTATAACGGTTGAATTAGCATCGTCTAAATTAGGGTGTCCGTCGCAAGGCGCAAAAACCCATGCGTCTTACAAGCCTACCGCCTTGCGTCTTAGAAGATACAGACAGCTTACACCTTGTGTCTTAGAAGACGCAGAAGGCTTACGCCTTGCAAGGCACAGGAAAATGGCGACTTACTGCAAATTAAAAAAAAAATTATTTCATACAATCACAAAAAAAATTATTTCATGCCGCCATTACAAAAGTTTCTCCAAAAACAAATGGCTGCCACTATGTGTAGATTAAAGGGAAAATTGTATATAATAGTAAACTATTAATTCAAATTAAATGTTATAAATATACTTTGATTCAATTGTACCCCATAGCAAACTATTGCTATTTTCGCCACTCTCCCTGGTGGAATCTCGCTCGCCACTCTCGTTTGGTGGTAGTCTCGCTCACCATCTCTCGCTTTTATACAAACACAAATGTGTAAAATGTGTTTGTGTTTGTATAAAGCGAGAGGTAATTGTATATATACATATATTTTCATTCCTCTCTCCCAGATCTCACTCGCCACCCTCGCTTCTCTCGCTTTTACAAACAGAAACTAAATGTATAAATTGCGCTTTTGTTTGTATAAAGCGAGAGAAAATTGTATATACACATGCAAATACATATATCTTCGTCCTATACATTTATAATTATACAATACAAATATTTCCCTTTCCAATTTTCTTTTGCCTTTCTCTCTTTCTCGTTTTATACATACACAGATTATACAATTAATCTTTTGTATACAACTCCTTTCTTTTGTATATATATAGCGAATTATATAACTGTCTTCTTTGTATATGTATAGCGAATAATACAACTGTTTTTTTGTATATGTATAGCGAATTATACATATATATGTTTGCTATGGAGCGCAATTATGCAAAGTTTGCTATAGCATACAAATATGAATTTTGTGTTTACTATATGTGAAAGTTGCTCTAGATTAAACTTTGTTCAGTTCAGTTGTTGAGATTTTCTTCTTCTTTGTGTTGTTGGAAAATTCACGTGATTCAGTTTTTAATCACTGCTAAATTCAACCAAAAGATAATAATTTAAAAAAAAATTAATCTCTATAAATTATGGAAATTTGATAGTGAATTGGACTTTTTTTTTCCCAAAATTTGGAGAGAAATGGTTTAAGCAAGTATTTATGGGATGTATTTTGATAAAGGAAGTTTAAGAACAAAATGTTGTGATTGAATTAAATACTTACTTGTGATTGTATGAACTAATTTTTTTAAAAATTTGCAGCAAGTCACCATTTTACTGTGCCTTGCAAGGCGTAAGGCGGTTGAGCCTTGTAAGGTGCATGGTTTATTGCGCCTTTTCGTGGCCTCCTAATTTAGACGACGTTAATTCAACCGTTACAATGTTGACCTTTTGGTTCTAAAATTGATTTTGTAGACCTTTCGAAATTTTTGATAATTTTTTTTTTACCCTTTTAGCTCCGGACTCTCATGGATGGGCTGTCAAAATTGGGCTAGGATAGAGTTGAAGCGCCAACAAGTTAGGGTTATCGATGAAGTCATGATCACGTAGACCGAAGTTTTGACAGACTTTAAACATGATAGAGGAAGAAGAGAAGAGAAGAGATGAGAGGTAGTCATGACCAAGGTGGGGGAGATCATGGAAAAAGCAAGGAGCAACAATCAAATCGCAAGAATCATGACACATATAAGTCTGATTGCAAAAAGTTTGGATGTTAATGTGATGCTGGCAGGAAGACATAAACTACAAAGGAAAACAATTTCTACATATGCGATGGGCCGCATTGCTATGCAAGATGCCCTGAACTGAATAACCTAAACACATATTACGAAAATGGAAGAAGAAAGATACATAAAGACCTGGGCAAGGTTTGGGCATGACGCAATTGGGACTGATTGGACTATACAGATCTATCGCAAATCAATCATAGAAGTCAAAAGAGTATGGTGCACAATATGTAGACATCACGATCAGTGGACGACCAGGTCGTACTATGGTTAACACAGGTGCAGAGGCCAACATCATGACCAAGACCGCAACAACAAAGTTGGGGTTTAGTTATAATCGAAGTAACACCCACCTCAAGACAGTCATTGTACCACCGACTCCTGTGTGCGGGGTCACTCTGGGAGTAAGCATCACGCTAGGCAAGTAGCAAGGTAAAACCAACTTTATTGTCGCTCCTTTTAGATATCTTTGACATAATTCTTGGGCAAGAGTTTTTCCAGAAATGTCCTACGGTGATTGATCTTTACCTCCAATGACTCTTGGCCATGGAGAAAGAAAGATCATATATGGTGCCCCTAATTAAAGTATCAAATACAGAAGGACGAGCTCAACTATCAGTCANGGGACTGATTGGACTATACAGATCTATCTCAAATCAATCATAGAAGTCAAAAGAATATGGTGCACAATATGTAGACATCGCGATCAATGGACGACCAGCTCGTGATATGGTCAACACAAGTGCAGAGGCCAACATCATGACCAAGACCGCAATAACAAAGTTGGGGTTTAGTTATAATCGAAGTAACACCCACCTCAAGACATTCATTGTACCACCGACTCCCGTGTGCGGGGTCACTCAGGGAGTAAGCATCACGCTAGGCAAGTAGCAAGGTAAAACCAACTTTATTGTCGCTCCTTTTAGATATCTTTGACATAATTCTTGGGCAAGAGTTTTTCCAGAAATATCCTATGGTGATTGATCTTTACCTCCAATGACTCTTGGCCATGGAGAAAGAAAGATCATATATGGTGCCCCTAATTAAAGTATCAAATACAGAAGGACGAGCTCAACTATCAGTCATACAACTTATGACGTGCCTTAAGAACGGGGAGCCAAAGTCACCATTGTGAATGTGACTAAAAATAATAGTGTTAGAGCGACTTTGCCACCATGTACAAAGAAAGTTCTAGAAGAGAATAAAGACATAATGTTTGAGGAGTTACACAAGGGCATTGATCGAGTCAATGTTCTATTGGCCGCGCATGCAAGAAGACAAGATTTGGTTGTTCATAGAGAAACAACGCGCTGCGATCGTCGCAACATTAGGTGGGGGAGAGTGTCATGACCCACCATGTATGCGCCATGTGACATAAAGTTGTCCATTTGAAAGCATAAGTATGCTAGCATATATGGAAAGATTCTAGATCCATGAAGAACTTCTTGGAAAGAATCTAGAATATCTAGGAAGAATTCTTGTAAAGCCTTAGAATATTCTAGGAATGTAGAGAATTCTGGAAGAATGGTTTATTTGTAAAATATGTAGGGACTTATGTAACAATTATTATTAACACTTTAGCCCGTAAGTTAGTAGTATAAATACAGAGGCATCTATTTGTAAATCAACCAAGCAAGAAACAAGCATTCTTCAAGCAATACAAAAGCCTCCTTACAAACTCTCTTGTATCTTCATTTTCTTAGCGATTTAAGTTTGAAAAGATGTTATAAAATCGTGAAAGAATCGCGAGTAAGTTGTTGAGTGCCGCATGGAGTGTTAGCTAAAGTCTAAGTCGGTGACACCACCCCTATATGTGCCTTGGAAAAACATTTGACTTCTCTATTAGATGTAGCTCTAGTTGTACTGCTGTCCTCAATTCTAACACACTCTTTTGAGTTACTGTCAACTATGCAAGGTAATCCCTTATTCTCAATCCACGCCAGAAAGTAAAATAATTCTATCTCAAACAATCACATCCCTTTCTCAATTTTAAGTTGTTTCAAGATATTCAAATTTCGGCTGCCTTTTAATACGGAAATAAAATTTGAAGAAAATTGTTAGTAGCTAAATCACGAAAAATTCTAAAGGACAGGTACCTTAAATATGTATGTACGTTATCCTGTAAACAATAGAAGAATATTAGCTGACACAACTAATAATATTTATATGTGGAATGTAGTCATTGAACATTGTACTTTAAGGTTCGAGTGAAGATTTTCTATTGATTGGTGTATCACCTTTGTTACCAATAAATGAGTAATAATTTTAACACAATTATAAAGGATTGGATTCCAAATATACCAAAAACAATATACTGATATTGTTGTTCCCCAAGCTTTACATATTTTATTTAGTCTTGTCTTTCAAAGTACTTCTATTTTCATACATATACGTTTCCTGATCATATATTAGGAACACTTAAACATTACTGGGTCTAGTGCTTCATACAACTTTCTTGACTTTCTTTACTGTCTTCGTTTAGTTCCTTGATATAATCACAAACATATTTGATTGCTAATAATTGAATCTGATGAGTAAAATCAAGACACATGTCTTTGACTTCATTACAAATTCAATTGTACTATTTTCTCGATAAATACGTAATTCACACTTCAAGACACAGTGAGAAAATTTTATGTGACATCCTAGCATAGAATAAGAGTCTCACATCAGCAAAATACAGAAATGTCAGATACATAAGTAAACAACTCTTACGTATATCTTAGTAACACGTTAAAGTCAGGTAGATTTAGGCCTAGAACAATCAATATTACTAATAGATTGGACCAATATTTTACTTGTATAAATTTAAACTAAATGACATTGTTTTGAAGTTTCACATATATAAATTCCATGATAAAATAATTTCATATGTGGTAATCTGAAAATAATAACGTAAATATATAGGTAATATGTGGAATTAAGAGGTAATTTCAGTTCAAATATACAAAGAAAACTATTAAGAGTGTAATTTCATGGATAGTGCCTAAAATAATAAGGTAATTTACAACATGAACTTCAACTTATTCAATCCATGCTATGCGGCATGTAGGTTGAAGTTTTTTGAGGAAATGGCTAAAAGCATTCCTAATATATTACTCTAGTATTATTTCTCCAATTATACATTTTATTTTTGCAAGGGTTTGTTATCTTCTATAAACTGACCATGTAACAAGGTTAGTTACATATATAAAAAAGATTGCTATAGGTATCTGTTGTTAATTGCTAATAACAACTTAATCCAGTACTACTTGACAGAATTGTAACCAACAGTAGTTAACTAACTACACATTATAACTTAATCACAATGGACTAATCCACCATTACATTGGTTTATTATACTAAATAGTATCCCTCATTGGCAAATGAAACTAGCTACATGGGCAGCAGCGTCAAGGAAGTTCATCCAAAAAATTATACTACTACATATAAATAATAATAAAACTATTTTATTTAAACCTCTTAATGAAAATTCTGGCTTCTTCACTATACATGGATGGACGGGATAATAAAACAGCTGCTACATACTAGGTAACATGAAGTTCCACTAATAAGTAATATAATGGAATTTAGAATAGCCTGGCTGTTGAGAAGCATAACAGGACACTAGTTTGTTATGCCTCAGGAGTCAGGACAGACAAGCAAAGATGTATGTAGATCAGATCAAGATGTTTCCTCATCAATATATCTATAACGTGCATATAATGCCAATAACCATGTTTTTCTTGCATTTTCATTCTTCTGATTCTGCAGAAAAGATCATGTTGTTGTGTATAGTGATATATAAAGAAGAAATTAAACTATTCTTCTGCACGTTCTCTAACCTAATTAGATCTTAGTTGACACTTCATGAGTAAATCTCATCCGACTGAAACGTGGATCAGGAGCCCAAACGGGGATGGATCTGACTCAGATATCATGTATGTAAAGTATGACACTTGAGTCTAACTCAACCCCAACAGCTATGTTGTGAGTCTACTATAACATGATTAAATCTCTTCTATTTACAGGATCAAAATGCATATCTGCTTATCATTTCAGATGTTAGAAAAGTATTATATGGTATATTCTACAATCCATCAAATAGCAATAAATAAAAACCTATACTTTTCCATGTGGAGATCTGACCCTGAATACATGTTCTTCCCCTGTACATTGATCCACTTTGACGATCCAACGACTCTTTTTCTCCGAAACACCAAAATCACTGCCTCTCCGTGTCACCAATAAACCTTCTCCTATGGGTAACAAATGAGCATTAAAACTTTCACATTTCCATGATCCCATTCGCAACGCGTTGTACCCTAAAACAATGGCATTATTTCCCCCTATCCTTCGTGCCGTCTTAAAAATGCCTTTGCCTTCACAGTTGTTAATGTTGCAATCAATTACTACACAATCTGCTCTTTTATAGTCATTTACTAGTAGAGTTTTGGCATCTCCACTAATTACAAATTCAACGTGCATCGCGTTATGTTGTAGAAATTCAATTGATGGATTTAATTTATCGAATTCGTTGAGGATGCAAATGACTCTACCACCCGTTTGCTGAGCTGCAGCCACAAGGGCTAGTGTGGTGGAATCGGCTGCACCAGCACATGCGACGACCATCAGTTGTGCATTGTTTCCAGCAACAAGTGCTGAGATGAATTCTGATACATCTGGCTCTTTAGCACTCTTTCCCTGAAATACAAAAACAATTAATAAAACATTTGTTGATTGAATTGTAGAACAAATTGTTAAATCATCACTAACCATTTTTATTGCTTTCAGATAGGCTTTGGTTGCACTTTCTGGTGACCAGCATGCCATTTTCTTTCTTTGAAATTGGATGGACTCTTTGGTTGGGTGAAGTTTGAAGACTTTGAAGGTTATTGGGCAATATATAGTATTGGAAGGGCGGTAGTTATGAGCAATAAATCCTACTCTTCCGTTTCATATTAGTTGTCACATTTCTTTTTTTATAAGTCTTTTAAAATATCATAAAAAGTATTATGGAAAGAATATTTTTAGTAATATTGACAATTAATATAGAACGAAGTATGTTATCCAATTGGGAAAAAAATAAAATTAAAGAATATTTTAAAATCGTGATGAAGGTAATTTTCACTCGATTTGTGTACTAATTAAGTGGACGATTAATTTAGTTTAAATTTTATCAGGGTGCGATAAAAAAAATTTGGCTCTTCGTTGTGGTGTTGTGAATCAGAGAGACAAATGAAAATTTTAATCCTTCAAGTAGGACTATTTGAACCAACTTGGAAATATCAATTAGTATTATTTGAAGACAAAACTGATAGGAACCATGCATGTTTATTAGTTCTATCAGTGATCCAACAAACAATCGTTGTATTAATTAATCAAGATTCGAGTTTAGTACAGCTTGAATTAATAAATTATCCAATTGGGAAGTGACTGTCCCTTCTTGGTCTTTTGGTGTACGGTAACTTAAATAAATTTACATAATCTTTCAATAAATTAAAGATTTACGTAACTTATAGGAATATTTAACTTCTTGTGACAGATTATCTTATTTTACCAGTAACTAATTTGGCTATTTCTAAATCCTTAATTTCAATTATCGTTCATACTCAATGCATACTAGATCTGATTAACTATTTATTTTGCCCTTTCTATTACCTATCTTTATTTTAGTAAGTCTTTCAGCGACATATTTCGATCCTTCTTTTCATTACTTAGAAAAAAGTGAGCTATCCATTCAAGTTAAAGTATTATTATTATTATCGTCTGAACGATTAGATATCCAAAAATAATTGTTACTATTTTATTTTCCCAACATATCTTACATTTATGATATATAATGAAATAGTTTAGGCATTGTGCCAATCTGATGATAGGTTGTGGTCTGCCCTGCTCTGCTGCACTAACACAAAGCCATTTTGTTACGTAATGTTGCAGGCCAGCTGTAACATGTCATTCTGGCTACCTAGCAATTATCCACGTACAAATTTCATAAATGTTGGAATAACGTTGATAAGTTTCAAGAGAAAAACGTGAATGCACAATTTATGGGTCTGATTTTTTTCGTGGAAATAGTATTGCAGCCTTAGCTTGAAAGAGAGAATCAACATGGGTTGGAACTTGAAATTCGATCAATTGCACCAGAGTCAACTTCATTACACGTAGCATTAAAAAGGTTACGTGACTTTCTGAAATTCATATCCTACTAGTTGTTAAATATTTTGTAATATATAGAGGTCTTAAATTGAATAGAGATATCTGTTTATGAAATATTTATGAAAAATCATCTTGTAATACGCAAAGGTCTTAAATTGTACCGTATGTTCATGAAAGAACATATAATTATTATAAAAATTCATATCTTATGTTTTATATATAAATATAAGGACTCTCTAGAAGTAGCAAAAAACATATGTAAGTACATATAAGGATTTTATTGTATTTTAAAGGGAATTGTTTGTTTTTCCCCAATATGTATATAAACAATATTTTTTTAAGGATAGTGATTCTTTACGCTTCAAAGCCATCTTCTTTTATCATTATACTTCCTATTTTTTTAACAGTATCAATTCGCATCCTACATGATTATTTTCATTACAAAGACTCTATTATTACTCAGAATTGATGCTCCTAACATAATTGATCACACAAAGTTCAGGTGCCCAAGATGTATTAGGGGTGTCAAAAATGAGCCCAACTATAGGTAACTCATCCAATTCTTTCAAAAATTTATGAATTGGGCTCAAGATAATTTGAATTAGGTTCAACCTTAACTCATTTAAGTCTTAACTCATTTTAAGAGGGGAAACTTACATAAAGATACTATATTAAGAAAAATATTTACCATTTATAGCAATAACATTTTTTTTCACTTGATCATTTTTAATACAGTTTTAATACATATTATAAAGAAAAATTTATAAAACACATATAATATAAGTTTTATTGATGAATAATGCATTTATCACACATTTTACTGGCACATTTTAATACAATGTGTCAATTTCTTATCAAACAAGCATAATATATTTTAAAACAGTTATAATACATATATATTGCATACATAATTCACTTTTAATACATATTGCAGATTTATTAGAGTATTGATATGTATTGCTATAAATGGTAATAAATAAAAAATATCACTAAAATCAGTAATTATTTATTAAAAGGTACCCATCCAAGTAATTTTTCCATTTAAGAGAATCCTCAATTGAGCTCAGTTTAATCTCCAATTTCAACCCGTTTTAAGACTTTTTATTTGCATTAATGTAAATTTAATGTATGTTCCTATATTGAAGGTATGAATTACTAGATATTTTATATCTTAGGATTTATCTATGTATTTGTGTTTCTTTTTTCTTGAGTTGAAATGCAAATTGGGGTTATAAAACTTAAATTACAATATATTAAAATTATTGAAATTAACCGGGTCAATATCTAACCTGTTTTAAGCACATTTGAGCCCAAGTAAACTTGGACGGGTCAGGACCCAACCCAATTTCTATTTCAACCCATTTTAGTATCTACAATTTCAACTCAACTTGTCCATTTGACACCCCTGAGAATATATCTACGCACTACCCAACTAGGGGTGTCAAATGAGCGGGTTAGATTGAAATTGGAGATATTAAAATGGGTTGAAATGAAAATTGAGTTGGGTCTTGACCCATCCAAATTTACTTTGGGCTTAAAACAGGTTGGGTCTTGACCCGCTTAATCTCTATAACTTTAATATATTGTTATTTACATTTTATAGCCACAATTTGAATTTCAACTCAAGAAAAATTTAAAAGAGAAGTTACAAATGGATAGATAAACCCTAAAAGATATAAAATAGATAGTAATTTATACCTTCAATATAAAGACATACATTACATCAATGCAAATAAAAAGTCTTAAAACGGATTGAAATTGGAGGTTAAATTGGGCTCAATTGAGGATTCTCTTAAAATGAGTTAAGACTTGAATAGGTTGAGATTGAACCCACTTCAAATTATCTTGAGTCCAACCCTTAAAATTCTGGTGCTGTAATGACCCTAAAGGTCATTTTTGGAAATTTTCATAAAATGACCGTTTTACCCCTCCCGATAATTGCCCTGAGTCCTAATTGTTGTATTTTCGAAGTTGGTTTGAAGTAAAATTGATGAAAAGTTGAGTTTTTGGAAAGTTGAGTTTTTAAGAGCTAAAGCTTGGTTAAAAGTGGTACTTCGAGTCATTTGGAGTTTCGAGACTTGAATCGGATTTCCGTCGATTCCAGCAGTTTTAGAATGTCGAAATGGGTCTATAAGAATTTACGGAGTCGAATTTGGAGTTAAAACGAAGATTTGAGGTCCTAAGTTGCTAAAATTGTGCAATTTTGATCAAGAGTTGACTTTGGTCAACAAACGAGGTTCCGGTGCTCGAAATGGAATTTCGAGGGCACCGTTGGATTCAGGGGGTGATTCTAAGTCTAGAATGAGTCTTGGTTGAATTTTTAGAGGCCCCGAGTGCGTTTCGAGTTTTTGAGCCTAAAGTTAATTTTTTGACGCCTTATCGGATACCGGATCAAGGAGACCTCGAATTCAAATTCCGACGATTTCATTGAGTCCAAAATGTCATTTTCAAGCTAGTAACATATTTGGTTTGTGTTCGGGAAGTGCCAAATGAGTTTTGGGTGAGCTTTTAAGCTTCTTGGATGTTTTGACACTATTTCAGCAAATTGTGGCAACTAAAGGGTTCATTATTAGTTTTAAAAGTCGAAAAATTATTCTGAAGGTTCTAAAATTTTGATCATGAATTATAGGACTTATCTGCAAATTTTGGTGCATTTTCGCTAACCCGAGATTGGACTTTTATCGTAAATAAGAAATAATTGTTTACCGAGTAGAAATGATATTTGACTGGGCAAACGAGCATGAAATTGAGCTCCGATTGAACGAGCAGGTCCGTATCATTATTTAAGACATTTACAAAAAATAATCGGGTCATTTCACTATCGTATGAGGAAATTACGGCCTTTTTAGTGAAAGATTAACTGCTATTTTTCTGGTGCATAACAGCCATGTACTGTTATAAAAATCTGAGATTGTGTTCATTTGATATTTTGAGCATATCGGGAGTTCTAGAGATCGGAATGAAGTGATTCTTACGGGTTTCTTCTTGAATTAATATGAGGGTTAGTATTCAATCTTTAATTCGACATTTTCTCATAATTTCTTTATCTAGTTTTTTTTCCTATCCGTAAATCTCTTGGGAAAAATTGGGGATTTATCGATTTGGACTACCTTTTTGATGAAAAAGGTATATTTACGATACTTATGTTATGGGTAAACTGATTTTAACATAAAATTATTGATTCATCGATTATTTTCATCATATTAACCGCGTACAATTTGGACTTTCCCGATAAAGTTAAAGTTTGATAAATTGAGAATTTCAAGGTCGATCTTAACTCCGTTTTTGATGAAATTTCATATTTGAACTTATCTAAGCATGGGTAAGATGTTTTTCAAGAAATATTTCATTTTCGAGTCGGGGTTTCGGATTCGAATATTTTAGGCTTTTTCAAGAACGTGGATTTTCCTTCAAATTGAGTTTGTGAATTGATTTCAACTCCGTTTTCAAATTGGTTTTCACCATTAGCTTCCAAATACTTTAAGGATCATTTTACATCAAAATTTCCAGATTTGGATATCGTTTTCGGGTATGAGACTTTTGGACTGTTTTGCCCTTTTCCCCTAAATTTCTTGATTTTTGTGTCATTGGACTCGAATTGTGATTATGAATAATTGTTTGAATAGATTATCGTGATCCGGATTATACTCGAAAAGGAAAGGCTCAAGTCAAGTAACTTTTGGAGTTAGTTTTAAGGCAAGTCGCTTCCAAACTTTGTAAAACTCTTAGACTACGCATGACTACTTTCCTAATTGTGTTGGGGAGTAATGGGGATTGAGGATGGATTTTATTTGTTGATTGAAATTGTTGTAAATGAAAGATGGGGAATAAAACGAGATAAATGTGTTATATGTGACTTGAATTTGTTGAATAAGTCATGTGATAACTGATATTGAGGGGATAGAAGAGCATGAGTAGGCTATGATTGATACAGACATTGATGTTGAGACAGATGATGTGTAATACTATGATGTGGTCGTGATATGGTTGTGATTGAGACAGGTAATGTGTAATACTATGATGTGATCGTGATATGGTTGTGATTGAGACAGGTGATGTGTAATACTATGATGTGGTCGTGATATGGTTGTGATTGAGACAGGTGATGTGTAATACTATGATGTGGTCGTGATATGGTTATGATTGAGACAGGTGATGTGTAATACTATGATGTGGTCTTGATATGGTTGTGATTAAGACAAATGATGTGTAATACTATGATGTGATCGTGATATAATTGTGATTGATGACATGGGCATATTCATTATTCATCCCATGTGTAAACTATCTGTTGCATGAGTTCTGAGACACTGATATGAGGATGGATGGATATGAGACACAGTTGAGACTAGCTCCGGCTAGAGATATATGAGATGGACTAGCTCCGGCTAGCGATTTGGATGCCGATGGGATCTGGTTCCGGCGGTGATACATGGTCCATGTGTGGCCCCCATGGGTTCTGATTTGAGTATTCAGCGCGGACTGATTACGTCAACAGATGTGTATCGTAGGACAGACATGCATCACGACTACATGACATCATTATTGCATTTTGCATCGCATTTGCCTTATCTTTGTCTGTGATGTGTGGATTGTATCGGTTTACCCTTCTTATGTGGAATTTGATCTACTTGCTCTTATTTGTTGATCTGAGGTTGATGAGGATATATTGTTGGTTCTGGCTGTTGAATATGATCTGTTTAGTATAGGTTGGTTGGTTTGCTGCTAGATTGAAGTTTCAGTGGTTCGGTTGGGATTGAAAGGAGTTGTTTGTAGCTGCTAGTTTTGCTTAGTTTAGAGTTACTTGCGAGTACCTCTGGTTTTCGGTACTCACCCTTGCTTCTACACAATTGTGTAGGTTGACAGCTCTCTCTCAGATTCGGCTTAGTAGTTTCTTTAGTAGATTGAGCTTCGGGACATACTCGAGAGGTAGTGGTTCAATCCAGACGTGCCCTTGAGTTATCTTTACTTTCAGTTTTGTTCTATTCGAGAACTATACTCTGAGACTTGTATATTTTTATTCGAATTCTGTATTTAGAGGTTTCACTACAAAAAAATAGCATTTAGCGACCGATTATAGCGACAAACAATATTCTGTCGCTAAATAATGACGGATTAGCTACGGAAAAATAAATTGGTCGCTAAATTTTTGAATAAAATATTGGGACCTAAAATAGCGACGGAATAGCGACAAAAACTAAAATCCATCACTAAATTTAGGCGCTAAAGTTTGGCGCCTTTATTTTGCCTATTAAATTAGATAATTACCGACGAAAATCACGATAAACTTAACTCCGTCGCTACATTTAAGTGTTAGCGACGGAATCAACGACGGATCTTTTGTAGATAATTTTATTGAGTTTTTTGCTATTAAATTTTTTATTGTGACTGCCTTTATTTTTAAACTATAGTATGATACATAGCGATGGAATTTCATAGCGACGGAATATTTCGTCGCTATCTTATATTAAAAAATTTCTAGTGCACAAATCTCACTCACACAAATTAAATCACTCACTCTCCACACTAAATACACATACATAGCAGCGCCTTCTGTGGGAAGAGAACCTTGCCAAAATTATCGGTCGTTGCTCTTTGGGAAGGAAATTCAAGCTCATCTTCCTCTTTGCTGCTTGTTGTTACTCGTTACTCTAAGGAAAACTAATTTCATTGTTGTTGGTTCATCAAAAGGTAACAACAGTGTCTATTATTATCTAAAATTTTGTAGTTATTTCATCTCTGGTTCATCTGCAACAGTCTTCATCATCTTTTTCCTGATATTTTTTAGTTAGGGTAACAATGGTCACTATTATTATCTGCACTACTCTTTGAATTTTTTATTTATCTTTTTGAAGGATCTATTTTTTCTTTTCTTGTTATGGGTAAAAATATTTTCTATTTGTAGTTATTTGATAATTTTAGGTCTTAAAGTTTTCCCCTTTTGATTTTATGGAGAAATTTCTTTGGGGTTAATGGTGTCATTGAAGAAATGGGTCTAGGTTTTTAACTCTAGTTTCCTTTGTTTCTAAAATCGAAAGTTACTTTTGAAAACCGAAATAATTTTTCCACTATTTCAGTTCTTACGTACAAAGAAATATAACAAAACAATGTGTATGGTGCAAAGAAAAGTAACAAAACAATGTGTTAGTGTAAGTGCATACCTGTATTTAAAGAAGAGACTGAAACAAATGTCTGTATTTTTTCTTTCTAATGTATTCCAGATTTTTTACATAATAGAGTAATGAAATTGTATATGAGTTGATGTACATTAAACATGACATATTCAAAAATCTCAATAAACAGATATCATTCCGTCATATTGTTTTGTTTATTTTTGTTTAACTGTTTGATATATGAAACTTAGTGAAACCAACATAAGCTAGACTTTCCCCCTTCCCTTGCTCTCTGTTGTTTTCTGGTTAATCAGACGTAATATTAGATAAAAATGTAGTACTTCTTTTCATTCTAACATTACACCACTAGTTCTGTTAACTTGTTAATTTTTGTGGTAAGTAAACAACAACTTGTTGTATGTGAATTTTCTTTTAGGGAACACTTTTTATCTAAGTTTCTGGTGGTTTGATGCTGTTTTATGATGCTGTAAAAACTGGAAACTTAGAGGTTTTCTGAATTTGTTAAAATAAAAGCACAAGCAGATGTAACTGCTTCAGTTCTAATTTTGTAAATAACTCTAATTGTTTTGTGTTTTTTTAACGTTAAATAGGAGTATGGATAATATAAACCGTAGTTGGATGTACACGAGATTAGATGGTCGAGGGGCTCTTAATTCTAGTTTTATAGCCGGTGTAAATGACTTTCTCAAGTTTGCATGTTCTCATAGAAACCGCATGAGTGGTGACGAAGTTAGATGTCCATGTAAAAAATGTCACAACATTAAATACATGGATGTTGAAACTATTAAACTACACCTTTTTTGTTTTGGATTTCTTGAGAACTATTTTGTTTGGACATATCAAGGAGAAAAAGAAGTGATCGATGAGATGTCTATTGATTTACCCAATGATACACAACTTGGATTGGGATATGATAATCCATATCGCCCAATGGTTTTGGATGCAGCTGGATCAAACTTTGGTCAGGGTTCGAGTTGACAATCTTATAGTAATGACGAACCTGAGTCGTCTCATCATTGTGAACCTCCAATGGAGGAACATCCTAATCATTCAATGGAGCAGGAACCTAATCTTGAGTCGCAAAGGTTTTATGATTTACTTCAAGCTGCTGATGCAGAATTGTATCCTGGTTCTTCCATCTCTCAACTTGACGTAGTTTCTAGGATGCTAAATATTAAAATAGAGAATACTTTGTCACAGAGGGGTTATAATCAAGTGATGCAACTATTGAAAGAGGCGTTACCTGAAGATAACAAGGTTCTCGATAGTTATTATCAAACCAAGAAGCTAGTGCGTAGCTTGGGTTTGCCTGTTGAAAAGATTGATTATTGTAACTCAGGATGTATGTTGTATTGGGAAGATGATAAGGACCTAACATCATGTAAATTTTGTGGCTATGAGAGGTTTAAACGTCGTGTTGGTTCTCGTAAGAGAAAATTGGTCCCTTACAAAAAAATGTATTATTTTCCTCTTATTCCTAGATTGCGGAGATTATATGCATCTCATGTTACAGCTGCCGACATGAGATGGCATCATGAGCATATACAAGAAGAGGGGGTAATGCGTCATCCATCAGACTCTGAGGCTTGGAAGCACTTTAATGAAACCCATTCCTTTTTTGCTTCTGAACCAAGGAATGTGAGGTTGGGGTTATGTACTGATGGTTTTCAACCATTTGCTCAATCTAGAAGAAAATACTCTTTATGGTCGGTGATTGTCACTCCATATAATTTGCCCCCGGGGATGTGTATGAAGGAGGCTTACATGTTCTTAATTGTCATTATTCCAGGGCCACACAATCATAAACAAAAAATTGATGTTTATCTACAACCTCTAATGAAGAAATTGACTTTATTGTGGGAGATAGGTGTGGAAGCATTTGACATCTCAAAAAAGCAAAATTTTCAATTACGGGCAGCTTTGATGTGGACTATCAATGACTTTCCGGCATATTCTATGTTATCAGGATGGAGTACCAGTGGAAACTTAGCATGCCCTTATTGTATGGAGGAAACACAATCCTTCAAATTACAATATGGTGGGAAGACAACTTGGTTTGATAGTCATAGAATGTTTCTTAACCAAAATCATCCATTTAGGAGAGATCGTAAAAACTTTCTTAAAGGTCATATTGTCACTAGATTGCCACCACTTGTAAGAACAGGACAAGAAATTTTGAATCAAATATGTAAGTTGGGGATAAGGAAAGTAACTGAATTAGATGCAAAAGAAGTTAATAAAAGAATTTGTAAGTCTTGTGGATGGAAAAAACGAAGCATCTTTTGGGATTTGCCTTATTAGAGTTCTAATATGATATGACATAATCTTGACGTCATGCATATTGAGAAGAATGTCTTTGATAATGTATTTAACACTGTTCTTGATGTTGATAGCAAAACCAAAGACAATCCAAAAGCACGTCTAGATGTTGTAAAATATTACAATCGGACACATTTGGCAAAGAATCCTGATGGAAGCTATCCTAAAGCTGGATATACAATAAACAAGGATAAAAAAAAGGTCTTGTTTGATTGGTTGGAAGGTGTGAAGTTTCCAGATGGTTATGTTTCAAATATGAGTCGATGCCTTGACACAGAAAAATTTAAGCTTTTTGGGATGAAGAGTCATGATTGTCATGTGTTCATGCAACGACTATTGCCAATTGCCTTTCGTGAGTTACTTCCTAGTAATGTGTGGCAGGCTCTTACAGAGTTGAGTTTATTTTTTAAAGATCTTACTTCAACTACTCTTCGAGTGGTGGACTTGGAGAGATTAGAGGTACACATCCCACAAATTTTGTGTAAGTTGGAACGCATATTTCCTCCTGGATTCTTTAACTCAATGGAACATTTACCAGTGCACCTTCCATATGAAGCACGAATTGCTGGTCCTGTACAATATAGATGGATGTATCCTTTTGAGAGGTAAATGTAAATTAGTTTTTCTCCTATGGTGAAAAGTATGCTAGACAAGAAATTATAAATTAATTGTTTACCTCTATAGGTACCTACGAACTCTGAAAAATATGATTGGGAACAAAGCTAGTGTTGAAGGTTCCATTTGTGAAGCGTACTTGATGGCAGAGTCAACACAATTGTTTTCTCATTATTTTGAACCTCATGTTATGTCACGTCATCATAATGTGACCCATAACGATGATGGTGGTGCTATGAAAGATGTTGAAGGAAACTTATCAATATTCACCCATCCAAGCAGGCTATCGGGCGAAGCAAAAAAAAGAGATTTATCTCTTGAAGAAATTAAGGCTGCCCAAACTTATATTCTACTAAATTTTCAAGAGGTTGAGCCGTTTGTGAGGTAAAATTTTAATCTTATACCTATTTAAAATAAAAAATTTGACCATACATTGTGACTTTCTATATAACTTATTTTGTTGAAATGAAGCATGTACGTGCAACGTTTGCAAGAAGAGTTCCCGAATCTACCTCAAGATCAAATAGATGAGAGTCTCGAATCATATTTTTCTATATGGTTCAAGGAATATGTAAGCCTCAAACAATCACTATTATTTTAAAAAATGATGTTTTTAAATTATCTTGTGAATTTAGACTAAATTTTATAATATTTTAACTAGGTTCGATCCAACCATATTGAAAATTAATACTTGAGTATTCTTGCTCATGGACCACTAATAAGCGCATGCGTTTATCCAGTGTGTTTTGTTAATGGATACAAGTTTCACACAATACATCGCGGTAGTGTAAGATCAACAACTAACAGTGGAGTTTGTATATCTGATCCAAATGTTGGTGATTACTATGGAAAGATACAAGAAATTATACATTTGGAATATCGTAGAGCACCTTTAAAGCAAGTTGTATTAGTCAAGTGTGAATGGTTTGATCCAACAATGAATGTTGGTGTTAAGGAGCACAATCAATATAAATTGGTCGATATTAATCATCATCGCCGATTTAAAAAATATGAAGCTTTTATTCTTGCAATGCAAGCAACTCAAGTGTGTTATATGCCTTATCCTAGCACAAAGAGGGATAAGGATGATTNATCAATATAAATTAGTCGATATTAATCATCGTCGCCGATTTAAAAAATATGAAGCTTTTATTCTTGCAATGCAAGCAACTCAAGTGTGTTATATGCCTTATCCTAGCACAAAGAGGGATAAGGATGATTGGTTAGCTGTATTAAAAGTCAGACCTCAAGATGTTATTGAATCAGCTGATGAGGGAGGGATCAAAATACCAGAATCAAATCTTCCATTCCAAGTTGAAGAAGTTGAAGTCCATGAGATAGATATGAATATTACTGTTGATGAAGTTATACCTCTGCATGATCCAAATGGGGAGACAATTGAATGGCTGAGCCAATTAATGATGGTTTGTTGTTAGAGCACCATGAATTAGAAGAAGAATCTACAGAAGATGAAGGTGAAACTGAGGATGAAACTGAAGAGGGGGAGGATGAGGATGAGGAGTTCGAAGATGAAATAGATACAGACTAGTGTATTGATAGAAATGTGCTACTGTATCTTCAGTTACTTTTGTTTATAGTACTATGTTTTGGATGCAAATTTCTGCTCAGTGAATCGTACTAAACTTAATGTTTTCACTGACTGTTTTTTTAGAAACAATATGCTTCTAGACATATTTTATATGTGAGTACTAACTTTAGTCAAGTTCTTGGTCAGGTTTTGTTAAATGATTGTTGTATGTCGAGTTTCTTTTAGTTAACTCTTTGTGTCTCTGTTTCTGATAGTTTTATACATCCCTTTGATGATGTTTTGTCAATCATGATCAAAGGTAAAGTTTTCTTGAATCTTCAGCTAATTGATATCTCTGATGATATGATCTACTTGCCAGGTATCATTAGAGTCGGTATTATTTAATTTGTTCCTCTAAAAAACTGCCATGTTCGTTTCTAGTGTGCTTTTAATTCTAGATTTTCTTCCTCTAAAAAATCTGACTTCTCATAAAAAAATTCTTAGACTTAAGCGCTTGACTATCAGATATTCTTAGGTTGCATTTTGGTTACATTTGGAATTTGTTGGAGAGAAGTAGAGCATGACTATTAATTGCTTGCTGCTTAGCAACTTCAGTTGGTTTAAAAGAAATATTGTGGTTGCAAGTTGCAATATAATGATCTGATCAATCTTTCCTAGTTGCAATGTAAAATTTTCTTTTCTTTTCCTTCTCTAATTTGGAAATGTATGGGACTATGCAATTTCAAAGTTATTTTTCTTGTAGCTATGACACGAGGCAGAGGTCGAGGTAACACAACTCGTGCAAGCAAGACCTTAATTAGAGGTCGAGGTAGCACAAGTCGAGTTAATATGCCTATTGTTCCCATTCCCATAACTAATTCACATCAAGGTGGTATCAATTCTTCTGTTGGACCAGATCAAAATAACCAATTTCAAACATTAGCTCCTACTAGTTCGCCTCCTGTTCAAACATCAGCTCATGGTAATACTCCATCTGTTAATTTTGAAACACCTCTGTAATATCTAATCAGAGCAATGCAATAGGCGAAAGTGCATCTACTCAAAGAAATGTGATAAGGGAGGCGACTACATCTAGCCAGAACAACATAATAAGTGAAGGTGAGAGCCATACTAATTCTGGACAGCAGACACTTATTTTTCTTTCTCATTCCGGGTAAGTTTGTACTTGCACTATTTATATTTATATACTGTAATTTTTTCATTATAGACTTCATATAATATTTTTCAATTTTTTTTCTAGTTTGGAACCTTCAAATATTTGCTCTACCAGGATATGTGAGTCTTTCAAGAGTGAACTTGAAAAAGGGTCTCACAAGAAATAAAAGATTTTTATCTCGGAGAATTCAAGGTATATATTTCACCATTTTAATGAAGAAAAAATTACATCACTTTTGAAGGTTTGTATACTAAGGTTGCTTACTTATAAAATTATTTTAGAAGCAATTCTATTGGGATCCTTCCATTGATAGTGAAGTGAAGATACTATGGCGTAAGAAGGCAGCAAGAAGGTACAGTGATTTTATTTCTTGCATAAAAAAAGAAGCAATTCGGCCAAAATATGTTCCGAAAGAAACATGGGAAAGTTGGATGAGATTTTGGAAAGATCCCAAGGTTATTGAAAAGTCAAAAATAAATTCAAAAAACCGTTGTGGCAGTCAGAATGTTGTTGCAAAGGGGACTCACACGGGAGGCTCTATTACTATTGGAGAGCATCGCAAGAGACTTGTAAGCATATTTTCGCACACCCTTAATTTACTTTATATGCATAATATATAGTAGTAATGAGTTCTAACTGTTGTCCAAAAGTATGTGAATTCCTTTTCTGTTATGCATAATCTTAAACCTTTAGGATGTTTAATTTTTGAAGTTGCATTGCAGGCCACTTTTATTGAGAAAAAAGGGCTGACTGCCTTATTTTCTAGAGTGTGTTTGTAGTTTGTGAGCTCTTTTTTATACTATCATATATTACACCATATAATTCTTTAATATTTTTACATTTTCATATGTTTTAAAAAAAATTCCTTGATAGGCTATTGAAAAGGGTCGAGATCCAACACCAAGTGAGTTACATTTGCATGTCCATACACATGGTCATGATGGAAAATCTTTTGTTGGTGAACGAGCTCGAAATGTACATGTAAGTACAATTCTCTATAATTACATTCACTTTATATATCCGTTGGTGAAAAAATTGTGTAATCATTTTATTTTTTCAGTTAACAATCTCTCTCGAGATTTTCCCCCACATTTTTAATCAAAGAATAATAGGTATATGCTTTGTGTGTACAACTACTTGTTGTTTGGACATCATAATAGTTAAATTGCTTTAGTGAATCATACAATGTTGTAAGCACAAAAACTTTATGTCCTGCATGAAGAACCCCACTAAAAATCTTGGCAAATGCAAGGAAACATTCATCTGAGTCACTATTTCCGTTGTCATCCATAATTAGTAGTGGAAGGAAGGCTAGGCCTATGTTTGTACAATTTTTTTTGGTCTAACAGCCAACATATTCTAATTCACAAAAAGCAGCAGTAGCATTACATCCATATCAGGTCCAGCACGCTTGATTTGGGACACGTTGATTGCAGCACACTTCATTTCTTGAGCCCCATATGTGATAGATAATTGATGTTGTGATTGTCCATAGAAATATTTTTCTTACTTTTCCAGCAGCCTTTCTAGCAATTCTATTCCACCATCCATTTATATCTTGCTGAACTATAGTTACTTGAAGCCACTTCATTTTGTTTGTTAGACATGCTTGAGAGAAAGCACATTTGAAGAATAAATGTTCTATATTCTCGTCTTTGCTTCCACACAGTTCACATTTCATATCAGTGATCAAATCCATTGTCTTCTGTCTTTCTTTGGTTAGTAATCTTTCATGCATAGCTAACCAACATGTGAATTGATGCTTAGGGATATTGTTGTTGTTCCATTCCACTCTCTAGAATGGCCATTTCTCTCCATGTCCCCTTCTCCACGTATAGCCACTCTTGATAGTGTATTTCCCTACTCGTTTAAGCCAACCATTCTGAGCATATCCAGATGCATATGTTCTTGTGCAATTTATTCTTGAGCCACTTTGGCAGGTTTATCAAGCTACTGTGGAAGCTGATGGAGACAAGGGGATGCTTGAGAAAGTTATAAAGTCTTTCAATTTGTCTATACCTCCCTGCGAACTTCAAAAAGAGGATCCTAAATCTGTACTTCAATATGTTATGAGTCGTTGGTTCCATTGTCCGATACCATATTGTCTATTGTTGTCAAACACATGTCTGATCATATATCTGCTCAGTCTTCCTTATATCTCGGCTACTTCCAAAGCGAGAACTCTTGGATATAAATGGCACAATAAATACATTAAGTTGTGCGTTCTCTGTAGGCAAAAAAAAAAGAGCAACATATATTTTAGAAAGACTTGAATATGCAAATAAAAAGCTATCCAAGCTATCAGCATAAACTTAATTTGGCTTATTGTTATTGTTGTGATTTGGCTTATTGTTATTGTTGTGGTTGTTATTAATGAATTTCACTGAATATTATTGTCTTTTACAGGAAAAGTATCTAGAAATATTACAAAATCAAACACAAACTCAATCTGATGTTGATCAATTGCAAGCATATTATCAAGCCGCAGGAGGGAAAAAGAAAAGGAGGATATATGGTCTTGGAGCGCAAGATAAATCATTTTATGGGACGAATCTTTGTGCCTCAGCTTCTGGAACTGATGCTTCATCCTCAGTACCATGTGCGAATGCTCAAACAATAGCAACAGAAAATTTGGATGACTTTATGACACGATTGATTCCTTCACTGACTGCTAAAATGCTTCCTGTACTTTTTGAGCATGTACGTGGATTGATTTCTTCAACCTCATCTCAGTCAAACACACATATGACTCCTGTAACTTCTACTCCAGCTAATGTTGATGATGCTCTTGCATCAATTTCGGATGAAGATTAATGTGGTTCTCCAATCTCTCTTAGTTAGTTTTGTCGGCTAGATATTATTTTTGTTGCAAAAACTTTTAGTTTTTTTGCTTGGAAATAATTGTTGGGATTGTTTTAAACTTGGTTATGCACTCTGTAGTTTGTTATGTGTTTTGGATCTTGTAGATTATTAGTTTCTATGAATTAAGTTAATTTTGTAACTTTATAAATTGAATAGGATTTGCAATAATAAAATGTATAAAATGTAACGGCGACGGAATTAGCGACAGATTCGCTACAATATTTTTGTCGCTATAAGAAGACAGAAATATAAAAAGTAATGCCGACAGACTTAGCGACGGTTTTGTAACAATATTTTTGTAGCTACAAGAAAGGTAGAAATGTATAAAAAATAATAGCGACGGAACTAATGACAAATTTTCGGTCGTCAATACGATGACACAATGAAATAACTTATAGAATTAGCGACAAAAATTACAAATATAACGACATTTTTTTTGGTCGTTAGTTTTAACAATAGAAGATATTCGTCACTAATCCGTCGCTAAGCTTACGACGGATTTGAATTTTTGTCGCTAAATTGTTAGCTACGCGCATAATACCGACAGATGACTTTTCGTCGTTGTTCCATCGCTAAACCAAAATAGCGACGGAATAAGCTATTTAGCGACAGATTTCGTCCGTCGATAAAAACAGTTTTTTTTGTAGTGTTTGTACATGTGACAACCAAATTCTGGGTAGTGTTGAGTCTTAATTAAAGTCCTCCGCTTATTTATTATCTTTTATTCTCATATTTCTACTTCTCTGTCGTTGTGGTTGGGTTAGGCTGACGTGTCCGGTGGGAAATGGACACGTGCCATCACATCCGGATTTGGGGTGTGACAGGTGTGGATTAGACGGATTACCTATAGTTGAACTCATTTTTGACACCTCTATACACACCTAATTCATGTGTCATAATCTGCGTCATGGACAACTCATGTGGCTTAACCACATCTATGTATTATACGATATACATGTAAACTGTTGGTTTGTAGCATATTATTATTAAAATTAAAAAATATGTATATGATCACAAACAAATAAGCTACATGCAAATAGCCAACAAAAATGCTTATAATATTATCTTTAATATGTAAGTATTCTCAAATAGTGATGCAATAAGCAAAACAACAAAAGTAGACATGGTATATCATAATACCCCGATATAACAATCCATGTATCAATATATGCACTAATCACCTCGCATATATGTAAACACGTTATATCATAATATCCCAACATACAAATATTTGTATCAAAATTCTGGGGATGAACATGCGGGTCCTCATATGGTAAATTTATAAACTGTCTCAAGAAATCTTACCAGCTAAACAAGAATCAGGTTCTTGTCAAATTTGCAAAGATAAAAAAAAAGTCGTTTAGCTCTTTCGCTTGACGATTCACATTCAATTTTATATGAATAGATGTGTTTAAAGAACTCAACATTATTTGACTTAATTACTGTATGAAAATAAATTTCAAAATTGTCGAATTTGTGAACAAAATATTTGTAGCATATTCAATAAAAACACAATTCACGGTTTTCTATCCAATTTTTATGCTTTTGGATAATGGAACTTGTACCTTTTCTAAACATTCTCATACTTTGAAATATTTGAAGTTGAGTTTTCTTCTTTTCCATAGTTCATGGAATAGATTGAATTTTGCTCTGGGCACCCTGTTGAGTATTTGGTTAACCGTAAGAATAACTTCTTCCCACAAGTAATAAAACATTCATCATCTTCTTTAATGTTTGATTTTCACTACTAAAAAAACAGTGAATACCGACCTAAAAATTTCCGACCTCAAATGGAGGTCGGTAATTTCCGACCTCCGGAGGTCGGTATTTACAAGTAGTCGGTTTTTATGCAAAATAAAGCGGAAAAACCAAATTCCGACCTCCGGAGGTCGGAATTTTTCCCGGAAAAAATGAATTACAATAAAAATACCGA
>NC_064289.1:23140308-23144205 GCF_019186545.1 Solanum stenotomum | reverse complement strand
ATATATATATATATATATAATTTAACTACACATCAACAGAAGTTTAATTTAATAAATTTACACACACATATATATATATATATACATATACACATATATGTATACATCTATATATATATACATAATTTAATAAATTTACATATATATATATATATATAGATGTATATATGTATATATATATAGATGTATACATATATACACTACAACATTTTAGGCCTAAAGCCACACTAAATCAAGACAACGCTTGTAAAGTGTTGGCGAAGCCTTTTAAGGTTGCACTTTAAAAGTGTAGCCTTAGTTTTTAGCCTTTGACCACAGTAATATTAGCAACGCTTGTAAAATGTTCTCTTTAATAGTATAGGCTACACTTTATAAGCATTTTCACATCATGATATAATTGGCCACACCTATTTATATATATGACTACACTTTTAAAGTGTGCTATTTTTATAATTATAAAAACAACACTTACCAAGTGTGGCCTTATAATTTTGGCTAAAATATTATATTCCCTCCAACAAAATTCAGTGTCCCTCCCATTTTTATTTGGTCAAAAAAAAAATTCATAAACAATAAAAAAATCTTTTCAAGTTTCTAAAAGAGATTCTATTTGCCCTAGATCTGGAACTTTTCAAGGGATTTTCTCCAAAATTAACAGGTATTTGTTGAATCAAAACACAAAGTCATGATTTTTCACAAAACAATTGAAGAATGATTTCAAAATACTTCTATGTTTTTCACTATCTTTTGAGAAACGAAAATTCCAAATCGAAGCTCTTTTAGCTCCATTCATGATTTTCTCTTTGTTTGTCGCCGACATACAGAAATCGCTTAAAATTTTGTCGTTGTTCACCTATCGAGGGCAATGAAAGGAAAAGAGAAACGGAGGAGATGAGGCATCTGGCGGAGACAATCGACTCAATCTTCTTGGAATCTGGTAGAATCTGGTGGATTTTGATTTTCTTGTGTTGTTGATTTTTGGGATTCTAGCTTGTTGTAGTATTACAACCATCAGTTGATTTGATTACATCCTTTCGAACTTAGTTTAAGAACCTTTTTTCTACATTTTCGAGCATGTCTATTGTCAGTGAGTTCCTTTTCCATAGGGTCTGAACTGGTTAGTCGAGAATGCTTAGAACCTTTTGCACCAAGTTTGGCACATCCATGTCTAATAGACTGCTTTGATGTGAATGAGACGATTTCTTGGTTGTACATAGTGTTGTCTTTGCTTCTCCCTCATGCTTCCTGATTTTGATTCATATTCTGCATTGCTAGCATTTGTTGAAGTGATAAGCTTGTATAGTTGGTAAGTTGATGTATAAGAATAAAATGTTGCATATTCTGAGTGCTGAGTAGTGCAGGCCTGTAGCTTGCACCTTCTAATTTGAGATTAGAGGTTAGTTCATTGATTGTGTACTCTTACGGACCAAGTAACTGTTTCTGTTTATAAATAGTTAGATACCAATAAAATGTAACATGAGAGTTGTGATTTTATTAGATATAAACTTGATAGAGGTGAAATGGTAAATCTATGTAGATGGAAAAAAGCTGTGAAGAAAGAAAAAGTTCACATATATGGCTTGTTTTCTTTTTCTTGTGCTTATGTAATGCGTGAAGTTTTTTTTTCCTTTTTATATTACAACATGGTTTTTAAGCTTGCTAACGAGATTGAAAATGCAGGATATACAGGGAAATGAGGTACCTTTGAGCAATTATAGGGGAAAGGTTCTTCTTATTTTCAATGTTGCATCAAAATGGTAAGTGAAGTAATCTAGTTTCTGTCTTGGCTTTTTCCTTTTGTCTTGCTTGATCGCTGCAATCAGGTGTTAACTTGGTTTCCATTTAAAAGTGTGTCAACTGCTTCACTAATTAGACTTATATGAGTTATATAAGTGCGACTAAGATCTAGTTACTTCTGCATAGTGAATACTATGTCAAATATTGTGCTACTGGGTGCATTTATGTTGTATTGTACAATGATAATGTTAATTGCCTAGTGTGGGTTACCTCTCGTATGTGGTCATAAACATAACCAGTAAAGTTCTATTTCAGGTTTTGAAATTTTAGCATTTCTTTGTAACCAGTTCCTGTGGCAAGAACCCGGAACAAATGAGGAGATTCAGCAAACTGTATGCACTAGGTTCAAAGCTGAATTCCCTGTATTTGAAAAGGTAACAACTACTGTATGCAGCCCAGAAGCTTATAATTTGAATCATTTTCCAGATCACCGGTAGCTCTCATTTTTGAATGCTTTTTTTTAAAATTTGATCGCATCATATTATGCGGTACTGCACATAAGAACTTCTTTCCCCCCAACAATGTTAGCCTCTTAAGAATCAACAATTTATTTTTACCTTCTGATCAATTTCTGGTGATATATTGTTGAACCATGCTATTGAAACTAAATAAAGCTTCGGGTATTCTAGTGTGGATACATATGCTTAGCAGAGTCTCTATTGTTCTTTTTAAAGGTTGTCTTGCAACCT
This sequence comes from Solanum stenotomum, assembly GCF_019186545.1. Lineage (NCBI taxonomy): Eukaryota > Viridiplantae > Streptophyta > Magnoliopsida > Solanales > Solanaceae > Solanum > Solanum stenotomum. The sequence goes on along the minus strand of NC_064289.1, from coordinate 23,141,719 downwards.
CTGAACATCTATAATAAGATTTATCAAGTTAGTATTAGAGGACGTCATATAAGATGCACACTACTTTTAAGTTGCTCTGTGAACAGTCCAAACTTTGAAATTAAACTTAGAATTTGAACTTAGAATTTGAACTTAGAACTTGAACTTGAACTTACAACTTAGAATTTGAAGTTGAACTTAGAATTTGAACGTGAACTTAGAACTTGAACTTGAACTTAGAATTTGAACATGAAGTTAGAACTTGAACTTAGAATTTGAACTTGAACTTAGAACTTAGAACTTGAACTTGAAATTAGAACTTGAACTTGAACTTAGAACTTGAACTTGAATTTAGAATTTGAACTTGAACTTAGAACTTGAACTTGAAATTAGAACTAGAACTTGAACTTGAACTTGAACTTGAACTTGAACTTGAGCTTAAAACTTGAACTTGAAATTAGAACTTGAACTTGAAATTAGAACTTGAACATGAATTTAGAACTTGAACTTAAACTTGAAATTAGAACTTGAACTTGAACTTGAAATTGAACTTAGAACTTGAATTTAGAACTTGAACTTGAACTAGAACTTGAACTTAGAACTTAGAACTTGAACTTGAACTTGAACTTAGAACTTAGAACTTGAACTTGAACTTAGAACTTGAATTTGAAATTAGAACTTGAACTTGAACTTAGAACTTGGACTTGAAATTAGAATTTGAACTTGAACTTAGAACTTGAACTTGAAATTAGAACTTAAACTTGAACATGAACTTAAAATTTGAAGTTGAACTTAGACTTGAACTTGAAATTAGAACTTGAACTTGGAACTAATTAGCTTGAATATATAATTAATTAATTTTAGAAATTAGATTTGAACTTGAATTGAAAACTTGAACTTATTAAAACTTGAATATATATATATATATATATATATATATAAAACTAATATTCTTGGATTTGAAGTTTATATATAACTAATTTTAGAACTTTTCGTGTTAGGCAACTGAGGAAGCTCAACATCTAAAAAAGTTGATATAAGACTATATTGCTTCGTTCATCAAAGTAGGAGATACGGTTGGTGCTTCTAAATTTCTAAAGTTCACGTACAATTGTTTTCAATAATGTGTTTGTGTCCATCTAGTATTGATACTTAACTTTAAATTTACAACTAATATATTTGGTAAGCATAAGTACCAACACTAGTTGATCCTATTGATAACAAAATTGATTTTCTTGCAAGATCGATTTGTGTCCATCTAGTGTTGTTATTAAGCTTTAATTTAGTAAAAATGTGTTTGTTAAGCATAAGTATCAACACTAGTTGATCCTATAGATGACAAAATTGATTTTCTTGCAAGATCGATTTGTGTCCATCTAGTGTTGACACTTAGCTTTAAATTTAGAAATAATATATTTGTTAAGCATAAGTA
>NC_064289.1:23123109-23129741 GCF_019186545.1 Solanum stenotomum | reverse complement strand
GTAGTTTCCCGTGGCATTCGTTGAAACAACTGAAGCTGCCAGGGTAGAAGAGTTCTCAGTATTATCTCCCATTCGAATAGTCGTTTCTGATTATTCAAAGAATTTTTATTTTTTGGAACGAAAGAAAGAATGGTGTTAAACCACAAAAGGCTCTAATACCATGTAAGAGATATTCATTCATAAAATATGTACAGCAATATGAATATATAGGTAGACGAAACACAGAGTCCTATAAGAACTAGGCAACACAGATTGAGGAGAAATAGTCTCCTAAGACATCACAACTTACTCACCCTTTTACATAGATAGATTAGATATAATAGGGATCTATCTAAGCCTATCCGTTACAGCTATCACTTATACATTTGTATTGGAGTTTCAAACACTCTATTGCTTTGTTGCTACTGTGTTTTCAACTATTGGAATGGTCATAAACAACGATTTTCAGGTCATTCTCTCTATATTATAGTTATACGATCATGTTACTTCTAAAATAATTACTTATATTATGTAAATTTACTTTCACAAGTATTACTCGATAACATGATAAAATTATTAACCAATATAATTATCTAGTTTAAACTATATTGATAGCCTAAAAAAACACTTAACTTCTATACACCAATAGAGGTAAAAATAAGTTTACGATGGCAGAGCACCTTAAGATGCTCAAACTCTTCAAAAATGTCAACGAGTGCTTGTTGGATTCTCTAAAATAATTGTTATTACTAGTGAATAATAGCGTAAAACATATTTTGCAGGCAATTTCTGGGGAGGCAAAAGCATTTGAACTTGGAGAAGGAAGATATTATGTTGTAATAATATGTATTGCAATAGTTTTGCAATTCTACTTCTTAGGGACTATTGGAGTCATCTATTCTGCTTAATTCTTCTTTGGTATCAGGCATTTTGGCAACATTTCTGCTTCCTGTTACCGAAGTTTTAGCTGTTTTTCTTTACGGCGAAAAATTCAGTGCAGAAAAAGGGATTTCTCTATGGGGATTTGCTTCATACTTCTATGGGGATTATAAAGAGAACAACAAGAGAAAGAATGATCAATCTTCGGAAACAAAAACTATTGATAAAACTAATTGTACTCCGTGATTAAAAAGGGTTCTTATAATTACATGACAAGGTTAATACTAACTTGTACTAAATAATATATAATTATATTAACATGGATGTCTATAACTTCAAGGTGTAGTTCCATTATTATGCGTAGAAATACCCATACCTCAACTACGTCCTCATTGTTCTCCCACACCTCAAAATATTCCCAATATTATCAAAAGGTTAATGTCATGTTTAAGGCAACTAAGTACGTATAAATACGCCCTTGTACTAGTATAAATAGGGATATGATAGGTGATGAATAATATACTTAAACACTTTGAAGAATATAATATCTCTTCACTTTGTCGTCTCTATATTTCTATTACTTTCATATGTTAGTATTCTTTAACTTATTTACTTTGATTTTACAACAAAACTTTTGTATAGTATTATATATTAGAATTTGAAGTTTCCTTTGGCTACCTCTGTCTCTATAATTTCGAAGATCGCCAAGAGGATTTGATTTCCTTGTTGATCATTTTGATGACAGTAAGAGGGTCCGTTATTTCAATAGTTGCTGGAATAAAGTTGTTGCTTGTGAATCATTGAATTCCGGTGAGGATAGCTTTAGCTTCAGATAGTGTTGCTTCCCAAACCTCCCTCCCAAGGTGTGTGTTCCAAAGTCTTCGAGTTTCCCTCAACTTGAAGACTATAATTCTACTTTAGTTTATAACTTACTGAACTAGAGATACATTTTATTTTGAATTTATACCACTAGACAGTGTCATTAATTTCCATCGATCCAATACAAGCTCATCCTTAACCTTTTCAGATCAAACAACTATTACTCCATCAAGCTGGCATGTCCACTCTATTCTTAAACCCTCTGCTCTCCAAAGAAGTTACGGATCTCAGTGGACTTGTTACCTCCGGTAGTACTTGAGGCATTGATAGGAAAGTGAGCATACACAAAATGCAACATGTATCTGTATTCCTTGATTATATCAGTGATGAGATTATCAACATGGACCATGGTTAAAAGCGATCAGGGTGGATTTACGTTGATGCGTGTTACGTGACATGATTTCCCCTTTGACATCTCTTCATCTGCAAATAATTCTCAATGTGAAAACACAGAGCCAGGGGCTGATCTTTGAATAAGAAAAAAAGTGGATCTGCAGGGTCCAAAATGAATTGACTTATTCGAAAAAGGCNTCAAACATCTATTACTCCATCAAGCATGCATGTCCACTTTATTCCTAAACCTTCTGCTCGCCGAGGAAGTAACGGATCTCAGTGGACTTGTTACCTCCGGTACTTGAGGCATTGATAGGAAAGTGAGCATACACAAAATGCAACATGTATCTGTGTTCCTTGGTTATACCAGTGATGAGATTATCAACATGGACCATGGTTAAGAGTGATCAGGGTGGATTTACGTCGATGCATTTTACGTGACACGATTTCCCCTTTGACATCTCTTCATCTGCAAATAATTCTCGATGTGAAAACACAGAGCCAGAGGCTGATCTTTGAATAAGAAAAAAAGTGGATCTGCAGGATCCAAAATGAATTGGCTTATTCGAAAAAGGCCTTGTTCTTTAGAAGATCTGTCGATTGTTTTTACTATATATATATATATAAAAGAGATAAAACTTAAAAGAATTAAAAGGACACCCTTATAACAAAATGCTCGCAACTCTAGTGGTTAAGAGGCTTGAACTTGTGCGTTAATGACTTCTATTTTAGAAAATTAAAATAAAACTTAAATATTTGAGTCATTTATCAATCAGAATCCTTTATCAATTAGAACTATAGTTAAATAAAAATAGCGTTGGCTCCTTATAGTTATGACTTGTGAGTTTCTTCAAAAAAAAAAAATAGTTCATGTGTATCAATCATCTTCGATATCTCGAATCTCAACTTAGTATGTTTTTGTTATTCTATTTTTTATTATGTGCTCAAAGTTTTATTTTTATTTTTATTTGTTCATAATAATAATTATATTTTTTTTATTTGCTTGTTACAATGAAATAATTTAAGATTCATTAAATTGATCACAGTTATCCTCGATATTCTATTATTTGATCCTCAATTATTAATTGTTCATATTACATCATATTCATATTCATATTAGCTAAATTTAATCTAGTTATACAGATTACAAATAATAGTTGTATTATTCTAAAAAAAATCTAAACTTTCAAAACCAATTTTTACAACTCAAAACTTTGACTTGAAAGAACAAGCTAATGAGTAAAAAGATATCGTCGAAAAGAAGGAATTGATTTATGTTCATTGCCGATGGATCCTGGAGAAAAGTTACATAATCAAAAATATCATCCAAATTAATGGAGACTCAACTTTTTTGAATAGGTAAATTTTCTCCAAGATCAAAGTAAATAAGATGGAGAAAAGTTACTTATTTGAATACAATTTTGTTGTAAAATCAAAGTAATAAGATAATAATACTATAGATGAAAGTAATAGTAATAGAAAAACAAGAGAAGAGAGATTTCTTATTCTTCAAAGTGTTCAAGTATATTATCCATCGATCACCTATCATATCCCTATTTATACTATTACAATAGGGTAGTTATAAGGTGACCTCAAACATGAGTACATGTCATTAACCTTTTCAGAATATAGGAAATAATATTATGATGTGTGGGAGATCAATGAGGACGTAGTGGAGGTGCGGGTATTATTATACAATGTGATAAAATTACACCTTGATGTTACAAACATACACATTACTATAATATATTCACAACAAAGTTTGTATATATATTAATCTTGGTATGTAATTATATATAATTAAGAAGCCTTTTCAATCACGGGGTACAATTAATTTTATCAGTCGTCTCAATTTCTGGAGATTGATTTTTCTTTCTCTTGTTGTTCGCTTTATAATCACCATAAAAATATGAAACAAATCCCCATAGAGAAAGGGCAAGAGAAATCCCTTTCTCTGCACTGAAATTTTCGCGGTAAAGGATAACAGCTAAAACTTCGGTGAGAGGAAGTAGAACTGATATCAAAATGCCACATACCAAAGAAGAAGCAGAATAGATGACTCCAATGGACCCTAAGAAGTAGAATTGCCAAATTATTGTACTCAATATTATCACAACATAATATCTACCTTCTCCAAGTTCAAATGTTTTTGCCTCACCTGAAATTGCCTGCAAAGTATGTTTTACAACATTAATTAATAATATTTTTAAAAAATATATAAACTAGTGATAATTATTTTTTGCTTTACGCGTCATATAAGTTGGATGATTATATCTTATTAGGGTAAAACTAGAGAAAGTTAACGTAATTCTTTTTTTTTTTTCAACTTTTTCTGGTGGGTTTTTACTTATATGCACTTTAATATAAATATTTTTTACCCTATCTAGATAACTAGTTTCACTTGTTAATTATGAACAGTTATCTTAAGGTGCTCTGACATTGTAATTTTTTTTTTAGCTCTGACTGATTACAGAGAAACAAAACAAGGGTGTGAAATTCATTTTATTGGAGAGTACTTTGGATATGAAATGCATGAAGGAGAAGACAAGCATAGTATATTAGGTTGGGGAGGAGATGATTCAATCTTTTTTATTTTGATGGATTTTTTAATTGGGTTTGGGTCAAGGGATGTCAATATGGGTTGGGTGGGTAAGAGGAAGTTTGGTGGATTGGAATTTAATTTTATCCAATAGAAAGACGCCACATAATAATTAATAATAATTAAAAAAAAATATAAGGTTATTAGTTTTAAGAGTAATAGTAGACCAAAAAAGTTGACTGGGGATATTTTTAATCCAAATAGGTGGATGGGGGTATTTTGGGACCTTTTCCGTAGTTTAAACTACTCCCTCTTTGAAGTTTAAGAAAGAAAAAAAAGTGTGTTTGTGTAACGGTACATAAAGTTAAAAATGTTACTAAATTTAATAATGTGTCATGATTAGAAGTAACCGTGTAAATATGATGGCAATTAAATGGAGGGAGGATCCTAAATAATGACCTGAAAATCGTTGTTAATGATCATCCCAATTGTTGAAAAGAGAGTAGCAACAAAGCAATATACAATCTGAAACTCCAATACAAATGTGTAAGTGATTGCTTGTTGTGCCTTTTTGTATATCAACTCCACCAAAGGAAAAATAAGGCCAGCCAATGCAGCAGCTGCCAGGGTCATAATAAACCCTAATATATAGAGTTTCTTCGACTCTCCCTCCGGTCGATCACTACCGGAGTGTAGGGCCAAAACCACTGCACCAATCGTTAATAAAAAAACGGAGTTGACGGAATAAGAAGTGAACTTCAGCCTCACAATAATGAAGGCAAAGAAGGCAGTGAAAACAAGTTGAGTAGAACTGAGAAGTCCGCTAGTGGAAACGGGTAATTTGGCTAAGCCATAAGCGTAGGAATAGTTCACACATCCTTGTAGGATTCCAATCCCTATAGTGGCCATGAAAATCCGGGGAGTCATGAGAATGAGCTTGCTGCTATTATTATTATTATTTTTGCGACGATACAAGTAGGAAATGACTAAAGGGATGAAATTGATTGGCCAAGCAACAGTTTGTAGCCAGCATGATAACCAAATTCTTTTGCCTCCTTTGATGAAGTAGAGGCGCATGATCAAAGGGGCACCACAGGTTCCTACAGCTAGAAATATAGAGTTGATGATTAGAAGAATTTTCTTCATTCTTGAGCTTACTTGAGGTTCCATTTTCTATAGAGTTATTCTTTCCAAATGTAGTGTCATTTATATATAGACAAAAAAAACAACATGCTATTGTCATATATTGACTTTATAACCACACTGACAAATCACCCACAATATAGGACCAATGGGATTTATGATAGCAAACCAAAGTTCTTATATCTATACTAGATATAGGACCCCGTGCCAGCACGGGGTCCAATATATATTATTTTTTTATTTTAATTTATGTCATATTATGAAATTTGAGAAGTTATTGAAATTTTTACATGATTTTAAAAATATTTTAAATTTTTAGTTATTGTAATTTGTAGTACCTTTTTTTAACATAATTTTGAAAAAAATATTTATTACTCTGTTTGTTCTAATTTATGTAGCACACGCAGAATTTCAAATATTAACTATTTTTTATATGTCTCTTTAATATATTAAGTTGTTAATTATTGTATTTTATAGTACATTTTGAACCTAATTTTTTAATAATATATGTTATTTGTCATGTCCCAATTTATGTGGCATTAATTAATAGATTTGTTGGAGTCGAGAGATTTATTTTGTTAATTATTGTAATTTATAGTTTTTTTTTCGTCAATTTCAAACAATATATGTTGTTAATTGATAGAATACTTTTAATGTAATTTTTTTAAAAAAATATGTGTGACTCTCCATGTCCCAATTTATGTGGCACATGTAAAGTTTTGACAATTAACCAAAATTTTAATACATTTAAAAAAATATTTTTAAGTCGTTAAATTTTAAGTAATAAGTAATTTAAATTGTTGTATTATTTATTACAATTTATAATACTTTTAAAGTAGTTAAAATATTGTACTATTTATTATGATTTATAACACTTTTT